>NW_010179289.1:23022-48182 GCF_000695765.1 Mesitornis unicolor
GCTTCCTGTTTATATTAGGAAGAGATGGTGGAAAAAAGCACATCCCAATTATTATTTTTTATTTTTTTGCATTTTGCTACTTTGAGAAGACGGTGTTGAGTTACTTTGTGAAGTTTCTGTAAAATTTATAGCTAACTGAAGTTTCTAAAACATGATTCAGGCCAAAGAGTATCTGAGGCTATATCTTTTGAGATTTTGATTCTTTGTATTTTGCCTAGTGAAGCATGTCACAGCTTTGAATTTAGGTTTTCTGACCTATGAAGAGGAATACTAACAGAAACCAGACTGAGATATGATGCTCTGTTTGTGATTTAATCTCCCATATGCCTTTTGAAAGCAGATCAGTAATTTCCATCATCATTTGCATTAATAAAATTCTGGAAAAACATGTTAGAGAGTGGTTTCTCTCTTGGTCATAACAGTTCCTGACATTTGAAGAATTCCTTTGGTAAATGCAACAGAAGCATCGCAGCTGAAACACTGGAAGGGCACAGACAAGCCAGATGCAGTAACTGTAAGAGTAATGCAGCTGCGTGAGTGTGCTGCCAGTGTCTCATTAGATCACGACACTCTGCCCCCATTTCTGTGACCTATGCTGGCAGCGTGCTTTAGCACTTTACTTCTTCTATGTCACTGTGGACGTCCTTACAAAGGTGGTGTAAAACACAGGGCGCGGTCTCCAGTTTTTAAACTATTCCCCCATTCCCCAGTTACGACGTTAGCAGTTCTAAGGAAGGTAGATGTATTTTATCTGTGATGGCCATGCTCTTTGTTTTCTTATTTATAGGAAAAAGATCTGCAGTATATGTTTGTACTTAGAAACTCTGAAAGATGTTTAAATAGCCTTAGTCTTATTTGTGCACTTCACAGGCTTCTTGTTCTGACTGCAGACAAGATATGCATGTCTTAAGCTATTTAAATAAATGAATGTCTGGGCTGGAATAATCTGTGCAGGGATGAAAAAGAGAGGAAGGTTAAAAGCTAAATGAGATCATTCAGAAGATTTACAATCAGCTGTGAAAGATGTTTCCTTGCACTAAAGCTAATCAAGACAATGAATTTTCATGTTTGTCTTGTACTACAGAGGAAATTGAATCAGATGTCTCTTGGGGATTCCTTTATTATTTGGTGTTCGCACACTGGCACCCACACTTTTTCAGCTGCTGGCAATGAGATAACTTAGATGCACATATGGTAGAAAGTGAAGCAGCAACATTTTCCAACAATCCCAAACATGTGTTATCTAATGAAAAGAGATCCGGCACTTAGATAAGGAATGTGCTCATTTCTTAGCTGTAGGGTGGTTCAATTTTGTCAGCTGCATGGGACAGATTTGGGTTTTAGGATCTGTCGTGGGCTGTGTTTTGTTCTCACTTGGGAGTAGGAGGATGGCTGTTCCCTGGCACAGAGCTGGTTTTCGCCGCTGGGCTGTGGCTGGGGCAGTGCTTGTGACTGGTGGCAGGATGCAAAGGCTTCCCACCCCAGCAGCGGCCGCACTGGTCCCTGTGGCAAACCACAGCTGGCACAGGAACAGGAGGAGGCACTGCTTTGGCTGAGTTCACTGAACAAGCTGGTTCCCTTCTCCTTTGGTTAAGGACAAGCAAGCCAGGGCTGCCAGTTAGACCGGGCTGCATAAATCAGGGAGAAGTCAAAAAATGTACACAACAGCATTATGCCTTTTTTCAGACATAAGCCTGTTAGTCTCTTGCTGTTTCAGCATTTTTTTTTCTCTTCTGAGGGGCACAGAATGAAAAGTGACCCTTTAAGTGCCTTGCTTTGGGTAAAGAGAGATTACAAAGCCATAACTCAGCTGAAACTATAATGTACAGATCCAACATGAGTTAAATCTGGCTCAGATCATCTGTTTTAGAAGATTAGTCTTGGTTGGGATTAACTTGCCCTGATGCTAGCACATCATGTTTTGGTAGTTAAGATTTATTCAGTCAATTCCTTTCTGGTATCTCAAGATTCATAAACTATAAGCCAATCTTTGACTTTTCAGGATCTGCAAAAAGTCTGAATTGGTGAAGTAAGACTAATCAGCAATTCCTGGCATATGCAAATATTGCAGAATAACTGTCCTGTTTTTATTAAGTTCAGAAGAGATAATTAGGACTTTTTTTCCCACATAAAGGATGCAAGATACTATTTGATTAAAGAAAATATGTTCCAGATTGCACAAAACTACTGTTTTCATAGATCATTTAAGAACATCTAAAAAAAGCTCCAAGCTGCTATTTCATGAAAGATACTCAATACAAGCATTTTTTAGAAGGCAATGCCATTAGCTTCCTCTAAGTGAAATACCTGTGGAACTCTGTCAGAGTTTCATTAGAATTAGTGAAATTATTGACACCCCAGCTCTCTCTAAGCTATGAAAACCAATTTAAGCTGCTGTGGACTCATTACATATAAAGAAAAACAGACTCAGCCCTTCCTGCTGCACACATGGAGCAGGTGTTCCCTGTTGAGGGGAGCGGGCCAGGAGGCACCTGCACCTAGAAATGAGGAGCAGAAAGCCAGGCTGTGTCCGTGTCTTGGGCCTGCTTTGTGCTCTTTGATCCTCCTTGAAGTAATGAAGGTAACTGGATTGGTTTACTGGCTTGGGTTATTTTGAAGAAAAATGAAGTGGGGTATAACTTTCTGTCTGTTTGTTGCCTGGATGTTGAAGGAGAAAAGGGTCAGTAGGAGCTCACTTTTCTAGGAGTTGGAGAAGAAAAAAAAAAGGCAGACAAAAGTTTATAGGAAGGGGCTGTGGGTTTCTTATTGAGAAAAGATCTAGCAGGAAAGGTTGGAAAATGTTATTAAAATGATAGGAGGATCCTGAAGCATAGGTATGTTTGTGTTGTTCTAGTACATGTATTCTGATATTTAGTCCTGGATATGGGAGATTTACCCCATGTGTGTTCTTGCACCTCTATATCAATTAAGAGGGAACCTAACTCTACTAAGGGAAGCTGTGGAGAAACATATTTAAGTGTGCAGTTACATGAAGAAAGAAGCTGTAGCTTTTAATCTGTGGTAAAGAAGGTGTGATCTACTGGCTTGTGATGAGGAGTTTTCTGCAGAAATAAGAGGAAGTAGGCCAGAGTGGGGGCTTATAAAGGCTTTTCTGGGTGAAGTTTTTATGATTTTCTGCTTGAGATGAGCTCACTCCATAATGTTTGTCTTCTCCGGGAAAAATATAAGGCTGCCCTGAAGAGGGAATGTGCAAAGGCTGAGTAAGTGTTATCCTGTGTTGTAGGTTTTGTAAAGTGGTTGTTATTAGTAAAAAGGTTTACGCAACTGCATATCTGATACCTCTGTTAAGTGGGAGTGGTAGAGGTGTTGCTGTGATTCACACACCCTGTGCACATTGGTTTGCTGCTAGCATGGTGAGATGACCTTGGACGTCGCTACTCCTTCCTGCGAGAAGAGTTTGTGTGTGAGTGAATTTGGTTCTGTGGTGTGCTCACAGCTTCTTCAGCAGAGGAGAAAACAGATCCTTTGGCAGTTGGAGAAAGAGAGGAAAAGGAAACCTTCCTTGGTTTTTAAGCCAGTCAGTGACTACTGAGTTATGTTCAGTTTTGGGCCCCTCACTACAAGAAGGACATTGAGTTGCTGGAACATCTCCAGAGAAGGAAAAGTGAAATGGTGAGGGGTCTGGTGCACAGGTTTGATGAGGAGCAGCTTAGGAAGCTAGAGTTGTTTAGCCTGGAGAAGAGGAGGCTGAGGGGAGACCTTACTGCTCTCTACAGCTGCCTGAAAGGAGGTTGTAGTGAGGTGGGAGTTGGTCTCTTCTCCCAGGCAGCTAGCAGTAGGATGAGAGGAAATGGTCTGAAGTTGTGCCAGGGGAGGTTTAGGTTGGATATTAGGAAAATTTCTTTACTGAAAGAGTAATCATTGGAACGGGCTGCCCAGGGATGTGGTAGAGTCACCATTCCTGGAGGTATTAAAAAAATGTGTAGATGTGGCACTTTAAGACAGAATTTAGTGGGCATTGTGCTGTTGGGTTGATAGTTGGACTTGATGATTTTAGAAGTCTTTTCCAACCTTAATGATTCTCTGATTCTATGACCACATAGAATCATTCCCACCTGACAGCAGAAATGAAAGTACTGTGTACTTCTCTCTGGTTGTCCCATGCTCAATTCAGCATGTTTTACTTTGTATTAAAGTCTAATTTTCCTCTGAAGCAGGCCTAGTAAACTCTTTTCTGGTATGAGTGCAGTTCTTTGCTCAGCTGTACTTTCGACTGAAGCTAATACCTGGGTTTTGGATGAATGAGCAGAGCTGGTAACTTAAGTTTTGCAACAGGAAATTGCAGCAACTTCTTGAAGAAAGGGATGTCATTGTTTAGAAGCCACCCTGTCTACAAGGGTTAGACGATGCTAAAGCAGCCTTGCATTAAACTGCATCTTGCTAACTTACCAATGAAACAAATATTTATTTCAACCTTTGTGCATCTCTTTCCCTGAAGTTGCAAAGCACTCAAATGCCACTTATGAAAGCTTCTTATGGTATAAGTAGTAGGAACATGCTTTTTAAAGTAAGGGGTAAATCACACTCAGTACGTCAGGGAATATGGTGATCATGACCTTTAGTTTCTTATGTTAGGGTATCAAATTTTGATGTGCTTTGATAATAATGGTAAAGAACTTTCTGTGAATTTTCAGGGAAACTGTACACTGTTGAAAGGCAATTAATACAGAAAGATGAGAGTATATTATGATATCTCCCACATTTGAGTAAAACTAAAGAAGCCTTCCATACCTACTTATCTCATTATTCTTAGGAAACGCCTTATTTAGTACCTTTAGATTATAATTATGGATGTTATCTGTGATGTCAGTTAAAGCAGTTGTCATATTAGACTTGAACAGACATGATGTGTCATCTTTGCAGGATGCTTGAAGAAGCCTTCTGAGGAAAAAGTCACAAATATCAGCTTGATTTCACTCATGTGAGTGCTTTAATGACCATTGGCTTGTATGCATTAGGAGTACAGAAATCACTGGCTTATCTCAAACCAAAAATTAGGGTTTCTTGGAATGCTATGTGGAGAAGATTTATATTATATTCAGGGGAATATTCATTACGCTGTGAGCATGTTGATAGAGTGTTTTTTTGGAACACTCAGACTGAAACGGTTTCTAAATTTTCATGCAAAGATGGATGATACAGAGAAGCCTCTTTAATTGGAGGAACTGTGATATGCTATGGAGGCTGCATTGTGCTTGTGTTGCAATGATACATTTTAATCAGTTTTAAGGTTTTTCCCCAAATGCTTAGAGCAATAATATTTCAAAGCATTTCTGAGGCTTACTAATAAAGAAAATTGAAATAGGTCACAGTGACATTGACCTTTGACGAAAACTCAAACTTGATTTGAAAAGGAGCCTTAAGGCTTTTTTCCAGCCTGTCAAACTTGACCTTTCATCACAGTCAGTCTTGTTTTGAACAGATTTTCCCATATCTACATATTCATGTCAAACAAATGCTCCTGATGTCAGTTACAGGGTTAGGTATTCAGAACGAAATGGCAAACACTTTGGTAGCAAGTAAGCATTTTGCACATGATGCAATCACCTAATACAGACTAAAATCTCACTTTAGCATAACACCTGTTGGGTATCATATAAGTAAGTAATGTGCATGTTGGGATACGTCATTTTAAATATATCTTCAGGAATAGAATAAGCAGTTTTAACTTTTATTCTTGCTATGGGCCTAAGCTATGAAAGTTTGCTTTATTTCTGTCTCTGTAAGGCTGCTTTTACAGGGCCAGATGGTAGCCTATGGAAAGTGATATAGCTAGGGGGGAAATAGGACCTCATCACAAGCAGCTAGTCATGAAAATTTAAGGGCTGTATTATTCTTGATATAAATGTCCAGATAAATCTGAAGTAACCATAGTGCTAATGGGTATAATTGTGCTGGCTCCACTATACTACCTTGTTTGCTAAACAGTGAATTAGCTATAGGTGAAGCTACTCCTTGCCTTCAAAAACATGATTTTGTGCTAGCTGGAGTAAAGCAGGTGTGCTCTCACTTTTAGCAATTAAAGTCTTGACCTCGTGTAGCTGGTGGTGTGCCAAGTTCAGTGGTGGAAATTTACTGATTTTTGAAGTCTTGCATGTACTCTTAGAATTTTAGCTAGCAAGGCAGCACTTCTGGGTGGATAAATTGACATTTGGTGCACATGTGAGCACTTTAAGATTTAAATGAAGAGTGAAATTAACACGGTACATACAGCAGACTCAAACAGCAATAAGCTGTAGTTTATATTCAAGTTTCACTTAAATTTTCATGGTAAACCGTTTAAAAAGTTTCCAAGTAGGTCACATGCATTTCATGTGGTTCTTGCCATTGTGTGTTCTTTTGTGCTTCCACACAAATTGTGCTCTACTGCTTGAGATTTTGCTAATGGTTTCAAATGTAAACACTTTTGCCCTTGTTGTGACTCACTGTGCAATGTCCTGAGCTGTAAATACAGAGTTTGTAATGCAAGAGATGTGCTTTCTGTCATTGATAAGGGAAAATAGAATTCCTTATACAGATATATTGGGGTGTGCCCTTTCCTGATGGTTCTAGCTGTGTTTGCCTTCCAACATAATTAAAGGTTCTTCCTATGCTCTTGTAAAGAGGGAGTCTATGCAAATCCTATGAGAAGTGGAACTGCCTAAGCTTCAAGTTCTCTGCCAACCTTGTATCTGGTGGATGATGGGGCCCTCACCGTGGTTCCCTAAACATGAGAACCATGCGTGGTTCTCCACATTTTCCTCCTGCACACATTTCCTTCTACTGGCTTCTAGTGCAGCCAAAAGGTCCTTTAATTGCAGTTCAATCTGCAATTCCATGAGTCCTGTGCTTTCTGAGCTCTTATTTTCTTTGTGTGTTTCTAGTGGTCTCCATGCTTTTCTGTGCCAGACCAGTAATCTCTTCTGCATCCTATTTGATCTGTTGCCTAGCCAAAAGGCAATGTGTTCAACAACTGCTTCAAAGCTTGTGCTTGTTGACTGTCTATCAGGATCCCTAAAACAAGAGTTTTGGGTGAGCAGGGAATTAGATGTTTACCTTTCTGCTGACTTTTCTGAAACCTGAAGGGACTTAACTTTTCGAGACAGCTCTCCTTTGTCAACTTGAAATTGGTTTGGTCTCTAAAGCTTACCATTTTTTATCTTCTCAGCACTTGCAATAGAAGTTGAGAGTAAAATTTTATTAAATGTGACATTTAGTTTTTCCTCCTCTTGGGACATGTGTTGGGTTTAGTCAAGTAGGTATTATGAATGAAATAACCAGCTTTGTGCTATACATGCTAGTCCACTAACTACAGAGGAAGCAGATCCTGCATCTTAAAGCCATGCACCTAAAGCTGCCCATATCTGTGCCAGGCAGTCAAACTCAGCAGGTGATGTCTGAGAGGTACGCAGGCAGGTTAGAAAATAAGAAGAAAATATTCAGTGTCCTGAAGCCACCAGAAGATTAATAGAGGATATGCCAGTTGGTAGAGAAATCTGTGAACTGAAATGAGCCAGCTTCTGAGCTGAACTGTTACTGTATTTGGTTTGCTTTTAGGATTAAGACTGAAGATAGGTGAGTACCAAAGCATGACTGGTTTGTCAGTTGCAAACTGACACCTCTGTGTGAGAAACGAATTGGAAACAAGAGCGTACTTGACAGAACAGGTTTCATATGCACAATCTTACCAGGGACCCCACATAAATCAAGGGAGATCTCTATGGGTAGGATTTGAGAACCATATTAATTTATTTATTTTGTTAATCTAAACTGGAGCTGCAGTGGTAGACCTCTCTGACCTTGCATGGATGATTTTGTAAGTGACCTGGACTCAAGACCCTGGCTAGCTGGCACCGCAATGGGGATACATCATCGTTCAGCGCATCGGAGGTGGGAGACCAATAGCAGCCCAGTTCTGTCACAATGTGACTTTGGTAAGCTCACCTGTGCTACCTGACAGGCTATGGAAGCCATGCTGAGATTTGTGTTGCTAATAGCCAGTTCAAAGCTATCTACCATACTGAATGCAGGTTATTAATTAAAGGTGTAACTGCATTGTTTTGTCTGCATTTGAAAAGTGACATGTGTCTTGCACATGGCTTATGTGCATGTAGAATACAAAGTTAATATATTTTGACCTATGGAGCTGAGCAGAAGGAAGGACATAGAAATGAGAAACCATTGTTTTACATATGTTAGAGAAGAGCACATTTGAACAGGGATATCCTGTTTTGAGCAGGATGTCAACCAAGAGGCCATTCACATGGGATTGCTTGTAGGTTAGCCTGTCAATGAGTGAGGTGTAAAGAAGCAAAATATGGTTGTAGTAATACAAAGAAATTTATAGCTGTGGAAATAAATGCAGATTCTGTGAACAATAATGTACTTGATGTCAAAAACATCAGGCACTTATTTAACTGATGATATGTCAGTCAATAAATTGGACAAGACAGCATACCAAACTGGAAATCTTAACTCTGGAGATCAGTAGGAATAAAAGTATTTAAGCTCTATTGCATGAATAATAATTTCACTGACTTTTCTTATTGAAGAGTTAAGAAGCTAGAAGAATTATTGATGACTACACTACCATGCTGGCTTTTCAAGAAGCAAGCAGCTATTTAAAAAGACGATATAGCAACAAATTTAATGCAACTACACAAAAGGAGAACTATATTAATTCTTTTTTTATTGGCAGTAAACACTTGTATAAACTGAAACACTTATTTAAAAAGTGCTAATTAGCATTTCAGTTCCTCTTCATGAAAAGCAATCACTCATTGCTTCCAGTGTACTATAATTAAACTGGTGAGGAGTACTTATACTCTTATTTGCAGTGAAATGCATATTTTGACTTGTATTTTTCCAACTGACAGTTGCTGTATCACTATAGCCTAGTATAGTAAAAATTATTTTTTAAAAAAGAACAGTAAATCTCAATAGATTGTGTGAGAAGGGATGTAGCTTAAGAGCAAATAATAAAATCTGAGAGCTAATTAATATCATAACTTCATTGGCAATATTATGCTTATAAGTAGATGAAGAATCTGTTGGCAGACTAGTCTCTTGTTCCTACCAATGTACATCTGAAGTTACAGTAAAACTTCCGTATTAGCCTTTCATCTGGCAATAAAAAATAACCCTGTAGACATTAAACAGGAAGTGTTAAAAACCACACTTTATTATAGTAGCATTTGAATAACAGGTGAGCTTAATCTTTAGGCTGTAGGAGACAGCACTTTTCATCTCTTAATCTAGATCAAGGAATTAATTTCTTACAGAATTTGTCGACAACTTTAACCTAAAAAGCAAATTTTAACAGAATATGTTGTCTGTTGATGTGAGCATCTTCAAAAACTGAATAGTGAAGAGAGCTGGCTGAATATTTATCCCTACAAAAGAAAGGAAGAACTTTAATTCTGTAGTACTACTGAAGAAGGAATGTATGACTAGTGATCGTGAGCCTGATTTGTCATTTGTTTGCACCTGGTAGTCATGTAGTTAAAAGTTAAGGTGGGTAATTGCTGCTATTGCCTTGACTTGGTAAGTTTGCAGTCAGTCTGCACAGGTGGAAGTGGTATGTGTGTTCATGTAAAATGATATACACTTCAAGTGAATAAACCTAAACCAAGCTTTATCATGATGATTCTGGAGTTCCTGTAGTCAAACTGAATGCAAACATACCCCTACAAGTACTGCCAAGCTCCTCTTAATAGATAGAAAATCTCCCTTCACTGTAGGCTTCCTGCTGTGGTGATTTTATTTAATTCTGCTTGTATAGTACCTAACATGGTTATGTTACAAGTAAGCTGAGTTTGCAGAAAATGTAAATATCAAATTCCCAATTTAGTGCAGGTTTTCATGCACCTGTGATTAATAACAAGCAGTGATGTGATGGAAACTCCCCATTAGTATCAGGCAACAAGAACAACAGCCTGATTTTCAGAAATGCATGAGGAAGATTGCAGTGTCAAAGCTTTTTTAACCTAGTGATACCATGGCTGGGCTGTATCAAAGGTCATTGCAAATGTGGCTTGACATGGAGGGGGATGAAGGTACAAACACAATCTGTGTGAAAGTCAAGTAAAAGGCAAGTGAATGAACAGATTTTTAGAAGTAATAAAAATTGAATTACCCAAAAGGAATATTAGTTCCTATTACTTCCTATTAGTTTTTTTCTATAGAATATGTGCTGCTGCTTTGAGTCAGGAATGTGAATTGCTTATAGGTTCAACTTTTAGTTTAGTGAAGGGGTATTATTGCAAGAGAGAGTTTAAACAGGAGGAAACTTGTCTATTTTCTGTTCTCTTTCAGATGTACTGCTTTAAATCTTCATAATTGCATGAGTAAAAGGTGGGGTGTGATACAATCTGCCCTTTCTGTTGAGTTGCTGTCTCCTGTATCTGCAGAAATGTTGGGCTTTTCACTCTTCTAATTTTTGTTTTTAAAAAACCAAACCAACCAACCAACAAAACCTCAAACAAACAAACCACAAAACCAACAAAGCAGAAATGCACAAAAGTTTTTGTACCTGAAGTGCTTTTACCCTCTTCTGTGATTAATTCTCTCCCTGGAATGGCTGGAGCTGGGGATAGAGGTGAAAAGGGTGTGCCATGGCAAAGAGGTCTTAAAGTATGTGTCCCATAATTCTTTTTGGTCTTCAGAGTTGCCCTTTTTTAAAGGTGTAGAAATCCCTGAAATTCCCTGGAAGTTATTTCACACTGCATTCTAGCAAAAAAGCAAGATAGGTGTGAGAGGCCATGATGAGATACAGCTGGCCAGTAGCTGCTATCTCCTAGTTGGTGTGCAGTGCTCAGGTGGTGTCTGCAGAAAATATGGTAACTGGAGACCCTGCTGCTATATCTTCTTTTTACCTGCCTTGCTTCCCTGTGGGGTCAGTAAAATTAGAGGGCCTTCAGAAGGGGTTGGGATTGTTGCTAAAGGATTGCGAGGAAAGATAGCAAATTCATTTGCTCATATTGGACTGAGGGAGGGGAGGCCTAAGGTTCATTCTTTGGATCTGTAGCTATTTTCTGTTGCTTCTGAATTTCTTTCTTGTCATGCATGTTCATAAGCTTTTTTCATCCATATTGAATGATTGACTATGTTTTAAGAGGACAAAAATATTGAAATAAATTGGAAGAAAGTCCAAGTGTTTAGGACTTCAGGAGTAAAACCTCCTTGACAGGCTGTTGGAAGCCATGCAGGCTGTGGGTTCTCTTAAAGTCTGTACAACTGTTCTATCCTGAAGGTAAAAAGATGCTCTTTTGAAATGTTAAAGATGAAGACATCAGCTCAACTGAAACATCAAAGAATGCATCATGGAGAGTTATAAAATATTTGCACTGTAACCTGTCATTGTCTGCATTGCAATAGTCTTGCTGTGAGGTTAGCAGATGCAGGTAATTGTGGTGAAGTTGATGTCAAATCAAATATTGCAGACTCATCATGAGACACAGATGAAAGGCCAGTTGTGACTAATGGAAGGCAACTCTATTTGATAATCTAATTGGTATCTGAGCCTTTAAAGTGTGACTGGATTACACCTCTGGACTGCATGCTGAATGTCAAAAGCCGATAAACTTAAATTATTTTTTTAGAAGTCTTATTGCTCTTTCAGTTGGTTTTGTCTGGGTATGTATCGCATAGGATCACATTTTTAACACAATTTCCTAATGTACTGTAACTAATATACTACTTATTGATGACATTTTCTCATAATAGATTTTTTAGCTGTTCAATTTCATGTATATGCAGGTATATAGAAGTGTTTATCTAGTAGCATTTTTACAACTCGAATTGTCTTTTGTGCTTCTTTCTGTCATCTCCTTGGGCCTTTTTCTAATAGTGCAATTATTGCCTTTAAAGATATAGTATTCTTAATATTGTTTTTCAAGGAAGTCCGAATCAGGCTGAGAACTACTTTTTTCTGCACTAGTAATTTTTTTCAAAGGTGTTAATGCAAATATGAAAACTTGATAAAATCTGTCAATTTAGGAATTTAACTGACAGTTTATTACTGTCTTGATACTGAGAAAGTGACATGCATGTCCTTCTACAAATCCAGCCAGGGAAGGAAATGTAAAATAGGTCACAAATTTTATTAGAGAAGCTGATTTATGGCTGTGGGATGAAGTTTAGTGTTTTCACCTCAAGAGTTACTATGTAGTTCTGAAATATCTTTTATGAGTGCTCAGATTCTTTATTAATATTGAATTAGAAAATTGTCTCAGAAGAAATACAGTGAGCAATTTGTATTGAAGAACTGAGATTCAAATGAGAAACAATCCACAATTTAAGAGTTCACTTAAACCAACAGCCTGTTCGATTTGAATGGTTCCTGCTCTCTGTAGAATTTTGTCCTTATAGTCAGCTGAGGACCACTCCCTCACCACACAGCATGTATAAGTTGGACGAGTAACCTTTTTCCTCTTGTTAATTACTTTTCTTAACTTGCCACTGACCTCAAAGAGTAGGTTTACTCAAAGTAATTTTTTGAAAGTGAATACAGAAAAAGATGTAGTGGTTGCATTGCAAAGCAAGGAGACATCTCAGCAAAGTAGATGCTGTATTAATGTGGGGAAGAGACAGTGTTTACTGCTGAGCAAAAGGTGACATTTTGTTGCATTAATGCACTCTGGGGTTCCTGATGACATTTGCTACTTTCCTGCCTGTCTCAATAATTTAAAATCAGGCAGTGAGTAATGTATTTATCAACCCTTTTTAGATTGCTAAACAACAAATCATTTGAAGTTGAGGAAAATCTTTCAAGTTGATGAAAAGCAATGCTAGTCCAATTCAGATATAAGCATACATAGGTCTTAACTGTGAGAGTATCTGGCTTGATAGTAAGGGTTACAGAGAAGCTTCAAATTCCTTTCAATTTGCAGTGATGGCAAGAACTTATCTATACTTGCCAATTAATGGAGATATCGTTTCTTTGAGACCTAGTCTGTAGTCATTGTCTTTCATGATTTTAGCTGATTTTTTTTTTGAGTGGGGGAGGTGGGGTTGTTTATATTGAATCTCTAAATTTCTAAATGCTCCTGGAGTTGGTTTTTTGATAGTCTTGCGTTTCTTAACAGAGACCCTTAGTCAAAGAGAGACAGGATGACAGTTGAGGTATTTGTGTAACTAACCTTGAATGCTGGAATTCATTCCAGCCTGATGTATATTTGCATTCTTTGAGTGCAGACATATTAATTCTTCTTTCCAGAGTTGCAAGCTGAGACTGGAAAGCTCTTCTAATATCCTGCAAGTCAATTAAAATATCTATACCTAAAGGAAAAATGTTAAACTAACAATGTCGCTAGCCTTTCTGAGCATGTTGCAGGCTTGTATGCTTTTGACTTCACTTCGGCAGGCTTTATTACAAGAGGAAATAGGTACACAAGTCACACTGCAGTATATTTCTCATTCCCTGTCTTTCACCTTCATGTCACTCTTCTTCATACTATTAAAAAGGTTTAAATCCCTGAAAATTTTAACTTTGCCACTGTCAGCGAGCATAATCTAGCCTTAAGAATGCTTGTGGAGAGAAGCCCTCAAATTTCTGGCAGTTACAATTGCATCGTTTCCCCATTTATTTCTTCTAGACCTCTGACACTGTGTATGTGCATGTTATGTGAGGTGCTCTCTGTGTTGAAGCTACTCCATAGCAGTAGAAGCTGACTTGAGAGAGAAAGGAGGGAGTAGATTTCTTCTTTGTAATTGACCCAAAATTGTTGACTTCTGTTTAATTACCTTCCTTCACGAATGATGGCATCAAACCAAAGATTTTGAGACTGAATGAATCCTGTTTTAAGTGGAATGAAGTCTTAAATATAGGACAAGTAAAACTTAATTTAAAGATTCAAAAACATTAAATAATTTGGGATGTGCTTCACTGCAATCTTTGAGATTCAGGATTTCATCACACACAGGATGCATTCAGAATCTATTTCTGTGTTTAAAATGTTTTCTACAGCAATACTGCTCTAATTGTAGAGGTTAGACCAATCAAAACTGAGGTTTGAAAGGAATTCATGACCTCTGTTTCAAAGAGGCCAAAGAGTTTTTGAAGATGGTTTGTTGGAAATCTGCTTTCAAGCTCTTTGCCGCTCAAAGTGGCATTTAAAAGTTAGCTGCCCATACAGAATTGCTAGACAGGCCTCTTCCAGGCAAAATAGCAAGCACTTGACAGATTACCTCTAAGAAATGTACATTTAAGTCCAGTGCATTTGAAACTACTGAGACTAGCACCATAAATAATGTAGTGAACAGTGCCTTAGAGCTTGACGATTGCTGCTAGGGGAAAAGTTGGTTGCAATAGTCAAAGACAATCTTAATGGTTTGTGTGCTCTCGGGAAGCTCAGAAACTAATGGGTGGTTGGAGGAACCGTGTACCTATTAAAAGAAATTAAAAGCTAGAGCATATCTTGTTGTAATATTGAATTTATATTAACCATAGGGTTTCTGCATCAAATTCTTACTTCTTGTGAGGTTTTTAGAATCATGGAAAGATTTCCTAGTAGGGACCTTGATAGGTCATCTAGTCCAGACTTCTGCTCAGTGCAGGACTGT
The DNA here is from genome assembly GCF_000695765.1 of Mesitornis unicolor. Lineage (NCBI taxonomy): Eukaryota > Metazoa > Chordata > Aves > Mesitornithiformes > Mesitornithidae > Mesitornis > Mesitornis unicolor. Next base: position 37,585 of record NW_010179289.1, read on the forward strand.
TGTCAATCTTAGGTTGGCTCAAATGTGGCTTTGTGTAGCCAAATCTTGACAGCCTTCAGGACTGGAGATGTCATGACGTTCCTGGGCAACCTGTTCCAGTGCTGCAGTACTGCCAGTTAAGAAGCTATGTCTAATGTCCAGACTGAACCTTCAGAAGCTGGCAGCTGATCCTAGTGATGTATGGGACTTGCATAGGACTTGTGAGCTGTTTGCTCACAAATTATGTTGTTTGGATTAGTTTTCTTAGACAGGCTTGTAAAGATGTACACTGGATTTGAAAGATGCTTCCAACTTCTTGTTTCAGATGCTTCCAGCAAGTGTCAATGTACAGGTATGGAACAACTTCTTGCCTTGTATAAAATATGTGTTGTTTTCTATTAGGAAATACTACTGTTTCAGAAAGTATGTATTAAGTTTGCTATTCCTTGAAGTTACGGTAATAAAAGATAGAGAGCTTTTTCCCTTTCACAGGAAACTCACACTATGTAGGCATTACTAAACTTTTAAATTTTTGCATCTTGTATTATCAATCTCAGTTTAATGGTTTTGAGCTAATTTATGGAAGGTGACAGATGTTATGTAAGTTGTCACACAAGCTTGACCAAAAGAGCCTGTAAGGAAGTGTAATGCAATGTGACTGTCAGTCACAATGACCTCTTATATACACTGTTTGTTGACAGTATTATGAGCTTTGTAGCTTTGGTTCTACTTTTAGAATACCAGTCATTATTTTTTAATGCACTCCTCATTCTCTTGGCACTTATCTTAAAGCTCCTGGAGTATGGTCACTGTTTTACTTTTGAGTAGCTCATTTCTGAGGACCTTACAGTGTTTCTACTCTTTTATGGCTGGTAAAAATAATTTATTGTATTACTTCATGTTTTCTATATCACTGAAAATAATAAAGCCAGTTAATTAATGTGCTTATTGCTAAGAACAGAGACTACAGCCATGTAGTCTTTGCAACTTTCCTAAAAAGAAGCAGGTTCCAGCCTAAATCCAGTGCAAAACACTCTTCTTGCTTTTAGAGAAGAAACTCAGTGGATGCCATTCTCTTTTTACAAATACCTTTGAGTTATGTCTTTTCCAGATGCTAACGTTTTGGCTGTATCTACATAACATGGTGCACTGCTCCTGTAGAGCTTTGAATGAGGGTGCTTAGATTATCAAACAGTTAGGGATGCATCACAGCAGCATAACATTTGGGATAAATAGCCCTGCTGAGAAGCAGAAGGTATTATTCAGAGGAGTGCTGTGCTAATTTTGGTTTCTTGTTCTGCAGATATAACCTAAACTCTTCTTTCTTCTGAATAACATTTAAAATATATTTCCTTTCCTTATCAACCATGAAGCTACACGTTCCTAGTGATTTTTGTGGACCTTTCAATAAAAACCTGATCTTGCAAAACAACACTGAAGTGCAGGTTGAGCTTAGCCCAGGAGATCACCAACTTTAAGAGCTGCTTTGGTGTCACTTTTTAAAAAAAGAGAAAATGTGGCAAATGTGTTGTTTGTTTTTTTTCTGCTATGAAGGCCCTCTTTTCCTTTTGTCAGTGTTCTGGAAATGGTGTTGGTAGCAATACGAGAACAAAAAATAGAGATCTCTGATGGCTGAAAGTAAATTCTTGTTGTAAGATTTAATTTTTAGCATTCAAATGGATTCCTATAACTAAAACTCTGCTGTTTTTGCTTGAGCTAGATTATACTAATGTAGATGTTCTGTATTCCTGCAAAACTCCTTAATGCAATGCCAAGATTGAAAATGAACTTATCATTCAACTTTATTCAATCTAGTGTTAAGGTGAAATATACATCTCTTCATGGTATGCTTCTTCGTAGCTTTAGAAATTCACAAACAATGTGCACTTACAATTATTAAATATATTTTTCAAACTTAAGTTTATTTCAGGTTTAATAGAAATCATAACATTAATATTTAGCTCTTTCTAGGAAAAGACCCTTCAATTTGAGTCGTGGGTAGGAAAATGTCAACTCTAAAAACAATTTCTGTTGTTTTTAGTAATGAAGTAGGCTCTGTGAAGTCTTTAAAACGTCATGCGAGCATGGATATTTTTATTTATTTTTTTTATTGGTAACCAAAGAGCAAAGTTAATTAAGCTTTGTTTTATTTGCAAATCCTTTTGGGTGTGTTCATTCAAGGCCTCTCTTTATTATGCGAGCCTTAGACTTTGACACACTTTTAACATCCCAAATGCTCCTGTCTGGAGTCTGGCAGTTGTGGTTGGACTCCTGTGAGTCTGAGGCTTCTCGGAGAGGTGCTTTCCAACATAAAGCTGCAAAGGTGTAATATACCACAGGTAGCTGCAAAGTGTAGCTGCATTGGCCACTTCTGACTGAAGAAGTTCGAGGACCAGAAAAATGTTTCTTTAACACAGATGAGTGGAGAAAGGTGACCTAAACCTAGCACTATTGATAAGTAGTGCTTGGCTTAGCAGTTTTCTCCTAAATGCTAGCACTTAGGAGAGAGCTATTAGATGACACGAAAGTGATTAAATGTTATTTAGATAGTTGCTTTATTCACCTCAATAAAATGGAACTTCTGAATTGCAATCTAATAAGAATATTGCTGTCATTAAGCTGTTTTCTAGAGAGCTCTCTTATTGTAAAAGCAACCCTGTAACTGGGTTGTCTATCAAGTACATTATGCTGAAATAATATCAAATGTCTGTCACCTTTTTCTGTTAAATGCCAATGCTGTCAAACAGATCAGCTGAACTGTTTCTTAGCAACAGTCATTTTGAGTGGTGTGTCATCTGACTAGAACAGGAGGTATAAGAACCTCACTGAGGAAAAATTCAGAGGTGAAAAATTAATCTAGAGGAGAAACAGAACAGACTTGAAAAAGGAATAGGAGAGTTTGGATCAAGTAGAGGTTCGGTAGCAAACGAAAGTAAACATCAATAGCTCTTCTATTTCATCTTCGTATCTGACATGAATGAAGGTTGTCCAACATCTGAGGTATTATGAACAATTTGAAGACCATATGGATCTGAAAGATGTTGTGTATAAGTTGGGGAGCTCTTACTTGCTAGACCATTAAATAAGAGGTATTAAAGAAAGAAAAGGCTTTTCTGCTGTCTCTGAGATGTCAGAGTCCTTCTACACTTCAGTCAGAATACACTTAGGATTTTTTCCTTAGCTGTACAGATTGCTTTTGCCTTCACAATACAAATCTATGTGTCTGTGCCTAGGCAGCTTAATATTTATTAGCCAGCAGACTACTGCTTCTCAAAATGCAAGCCAATTTTTTTTGTAAGTAAAAGACAATGTGTGTTGTGTAAGAAAACTCTACCCTGAAAACTTCACTGAAGAGCTGTACATAGGTTGGTACGTACAAATAATTTTGTATGAATTTTAAATCAAACACTAAAGTCTGTTTTATTTGTTAAGTATGTATTGAAGTGCAGTTTTTAGCATAATGACAATGGGAGGAATCAGTGGGTAGAATTAATTCATTGCTTCCTGTGCTTGCTTGATACCAAATCATGACTAAATGAAGTTGCTATATTGATTTGGAGTATTTGATTCTGGCCCATCAAACCAGACCTGTGTCTGTAACACTTTACTTTGTAAAAAGACTTTTTTACTTCTGCTTAGGATATGCTCTTTGTCTTGCATGCTTAGATGATTTGATGACTTAAAATATATGTGTGTATATATATTACTGAGACAGAGATTGTCATTAGATGCAAGTTGCTTTAGAACTTTATTTTGCAGAGGTAGTAGAAAGTGAGGGAACAGTTCCAAAATCTAACCCTGAATACAGAATGAAATTGATTCCTTTTATGGTCTAAAGATTTGAATGTACTCAAATGTGGAGTTGCTCAAAATACCGCCCCCCCCTCCCCCCAAGATTAAGCTCTGTATCATCAGGATTATACTTACACAGTTGTTATTTCATAGGAAAAAAAAAACACATTCAATTCAAAATGAGGAGTTAACATATTACAGAAGCTTCCTGGAGTGCATGCCTGAGTAAGAGTAAATTCATTTTATGTTTGAACACTTAATCCATTTAAATGTCTTCTGTTAACATTCCAGAAGTTAGTAAGTAATACAAAATAGGTTTTTTTTTGGCTTTGTGGCGATTTGCAATTAGCAGTATTAAAAAGAAAGGGAAGAAATAGATGTCTGTGTGAGTTTTGCTGATTACTACTATTACTGTAATGATTTTAGTCACCTATGAAAGTGAGCTGCTTCTGTGTACTGGAACTAAATACACATCACAGCTGTGGTGGGTTGTTTGGCTGTGACTCTGCTCAGCCACCTCTGCTGGAATGCAGGACCATCGTGCTTGGAAAAGAAGCTGAAGACTGAGGTGTGTGGTGACCAGATTGAAATGCTGCATTTGCCTCACTCTTAGCTGAAGTTCACTGTTAAGTCACATCAGGCTTCTTTTGTCTGTGTATGGACCTTTGGTCTCACTTTAACTTAGAGCCAAGTGGCTGCCTTAGCAGTATTGTGCAGCAAAAGCAAATGGAGAGGACTGGTATGCTCTCAAGCTCCATTCCTGTGGCAATGTGAAACAAACTCCCTCAAAATGTTGGCTATGTGCAGGTAATGTTACAGTTTAGGTAAAAAAGGGGAAGTAATGTTTGACCAACCTGATAGCCTATTATGAGGACATAACCAGGTGGACAGATGATGTTAGGGCAGTGGATGTGGTTTATCTTTATTTCAGTAAAGCATTTGACACAGTTTCCCATAGCATCCTCGCAGCTAAACTGAGGAAGTGTGGTCTAGATGATCAAGTAGTGAAGTGGATTGTGAACTGCTTGAAGGAAAGAAGTCAAGAGAGTTGTGGTCAATGGGACAGAGTCCAGTTGGAGGCCTGTATCTAGTGGAGTCCCCCAGGGGTTGGTACTGGAACCAGTACTATTCAATATATTCATCAATGACCTGGAAGAGGGAACAGAGTGCTCTGTCAGCAAATTTGCTGACAACACAAAACTAGGAAGGTTATCTGACATTCCAGAAGGCTGTGCTGCCATTCAGAGAAGCCTGGACAGGATGGAGAGTTGGGTGCGGAAAAATTTAATGAAATTCAACAAGGGCAAGTGTAGATTCTTGCATCTAGGAAAGAACAACCCCTTGGTACCTGTTGGGGAGCAGCACAGTGGAAAGGGACGAGGGGTCCTGGTGGAAAGCAAGATGACCATGAACCAGTAATGTGTCCTCATGGACAAGAAGGCCAATGGCATCCTGGGGTGTATCAGAAGGGGTGTGGTTAGTAGGTCAAGAGAGATTTTCCTCCCCCTCTACTCTGCCCTGGTGAGACCGCATTTGGAATACTGTGTTCAGTTCTGGGCCCCTCAGTTCAAGAAGGACAGGGAATTGCTTGAAAGAGTCCAGTGCAGGGCCACAAAGATGATGGAGGGAGTGGAGCATCTCCCTTATGAGGAGCAGCTGAGGGAGCTGAGTCTCTTTAGCTTGGAGAGGAGGAGACTGAGGGGTGACCTCATTAAATGTTTATAAATATGTACAAAACAAAACCAAGCCAACACTCCCCACTCAAAAATATAAAAAAACCCCACAAAACAAAAAACAAAACCAAAACAAAAAAAATTCCACAAACAAAATCCAACCTCCTGTTATATATTCATGAGTTTTATGGTTTTTTAAAACTAGAATAAATCTAGGTAACCTCTTGGAGTCACTTGTTGCTAACAGCAATCATACTTTTGTGTTGTGCTCTGCCAATTGAATTTTCATTCTTATCACGAGCAGAAAGTAATGATAGAATGTTCCTTTTTTTCTTTTTTTTTCTTTCAGAGATCAGAAAATGTGGATTAAATGTCTTCATGGTTTGGAATTCCTCATGGCCTTATTGTGTCCCTGTTCTAGTAAAATATGCAATTGCAGCCTTGAGGAAAAAAGCAGTAAATATGTTGCTGAGAAAGGCACAGAAAAGCCACGGGGTGCTCAATTTGAATGCTTATTAAGACACTCATGCAGATATGGAAAAAGCTAAAGATCATGCCGTTCCATCATTGCCACTAAATAGAGGCATTTTTGTGCCTTGTAATGATGTCATCAAATCTATGTACCTAGAAGAAGATGGAAATTTGTGCTCTAAAACCCCCAAATTCTGAAGAATTGGGGTTCTTTGAGGATGCAGTTCTCCACTTGCTGTCAGAAGGCTCTTTCCAGGCTTTAGACAACATTGTGATTCTAAACATCCCCATAATTCTTCTCTTTTAACTTCTATATTATCCTTGAAGGGGACAGGGAAAACAAAACCAGAAGCAGAAATCCTGATTATCCTAAGCATGGTGGCTACTTTTTCATTTTTGTCTACCTCTCTCTGGAGAGCATCTTAGAGGTGTACCTTAGGGAGGCATGTGCTCAGAGGACTAAACTGGCACCATTTTTAGTATCTTCTAAGTGGACAGGATATCAGTTAAGGACCAGTATAGCACAGATGGCTTAATTCATTGTATAATGGAGCAAAGTGAGCATTCTTAATGTGTTTGCTTGTTTTCACGTTATTTGGTTATGACAGCTGCTCAATGGCTTCTTTGAAAAAGGCAGGACAATGAATCACCCTGAAATTTCAAATTTAAATTATCTATTTTGTTTTATTCTGTTAGGCTCACGCTGCTTTTCTGGGCATACATGGGCTATTCTTTTCGGTGTGAGAAGTGATTTAGTATTTTAAACTACAGCAGCAACATCTCATTAAAATAATTAGATATCTTTGGGTCAACTGGCAATGCTTTAGCAAGTACTGTCTTGCCAATTGCGACAGTTTTTGTTGAAAGTCTTGAGCTGGGCAGCTTTTGTTCTTTGTTCAACCCAAGTGAAAGGTTTATTTTAAGGTAGTAGGACAAATGCTGCAAGAAGTCTGAGACAGACCCAATGAGCTATTTTCAGCATCTGCATTTCCCCCAACTGCTGTCTGATGTGCAGCTGCAGGTTGTGGTGCATGGAGTACTAGCTCTTGGATTTCTGGAGCAGATGTGCTCAACCACTATTCCTACCTGCATGCTCAAGGACCAACTTCCAATCCCACCTCTTCTGGGTATCATTCTTATGCAGTTCTGCTCAACTAGGTAGAAAACTCTAGTATAACTGGTTTTTTTCTTCTTTTCTTCTGGCTGACAAAATGCTTGTTGTATAAACAGCCTCATCAGCTGTGTAACAATCACACCATTTGGTACTAGGAAATGAGTGTGTAGGTGTTATGTACTTAGGACTTTATATCTTTTAAGTGGAACATCATTGCAAACTGTTGAGGAATTACCAGTATCTGCCTTGTGGAGTTAAGGCACCATCTGCAAGGCACTTGACTTCTGTTACTTGAAAGCTGTAGAGTACTTAAATACATGACCATCAATAAGAATATAATGAAGGTGAACTTGTAAAGAAAGCAAGCCCTATGATCTAATTTCAGAGTGTGATAATGTCTCCATGTACTGCTCTTTGAAGGATTATGGAAAAGGTGCTGTACATTTTCAGGAGTGGCCAACTTTAAAAGAAGAATTTGACAAGCTGTAGCCTGTTCTTTTCTTTAGATTGCAGTAATTTGATTTCTTTATGGGTCAAAACGGTTCTTTGACTTACCTGTGAGTTGCAGAATTGTAAAATAATTTAGCTTGGAAAGGAGCTGTGGAGGATACTTTACACCTCATTCAAACAGGAGGCTGGAGATGCTCAAAACCCACATGGACAGTCTGGAGTTTGTCCACATGAATTCTGACTGTTTCCAGGAACAAGATTTTCACAGCCTCCCAATACTTGACATCTGCCATGGTGAAGTTTCTATACCTATTTAGAATTTCCCTTGTTATAACTTGCCTGTTGCAGTGCATTTTGCAGAAGACTGGATCCATCGTCTCTATACCTTCCTATTGGGTTATTGTAGCCTAATTTTTAAGACAAAAATAAATAAGTAGATCAACTTCTATAAAGCAGTGTAACAGGTAAAAAATTATACACAAAGTAGGTCATGCACACTTAGAGCTAAAGCAAATAGCATTTTAGGTTTTGGAATCACTATACTTGAGCATGACAAAACTGATTTTGCAACTAATGGTATATGTTTGTTCTACTGCTATGTTTATCTGTGAGGGGTGTGGGGGAGAATTAAAATGTCTGATATCCTTTAACCTGGACACAACTAAATAATCATTTAAAGAAGATGGAACAGCGTCTAAGTCTTATGTATGGAAGAATATACAAGTATTTCTTAATTTTTGGTAGGGACCCCAGCAAACTCAATTTTAGAATGTACTTGATCATTCTTCACTAGCAGTGAGGTTCAGCTGCTATATGCTGTAGCTCTGTGGTGTTGCATTGGAAGTGGAGCACAAAGTAGGGATTTTGCCTATTATCAGCATTAAGCACTTGGAAAATTGACTGTAATTTTCAAAATGGGGAAATATAGGCTTTTAGCTTTCATTGAAAATATAAGGTTCTGTTGCTTCTCGGAGACTGTAAGAAATATAAAGAAAGGAGTATACAATATTTGAACTACCATGAAGCCATAAATGTAATGAATTTGTATGGTATTTCAATATTGTGAACTCTATTCTAATACTTTTCCAGTCTGCACTTTGAATAACCTCATCTCACAGAACAGATACTTTATGTCAAGCCAAATTTTATCATAACTTAGAGCCCTCAGGACTTCTGTGACTTCAGCTCCTGTAATCTTTCTGTTCTTTTTTCTTTATTTGAATTCTTGATTCATGTTTATGATGACTGTTGTATTTATTATAGGTTGAATATTTTGATCAAGTTATTTTCAGTAATGTACAGTATTCCTCTTACACAGTTTTCTTAAGCCAAACTTTCTTTAAGATTTATTGTGTTTACAAGTAGATGCTTTTCTGTCATATTCTTTTTTTCAGTCTCATTCATTAGAATGTGTTCAGTGTTTTATAATAAATATAAAGAACACCATGATTTGTTCTGTTGTATAAAACATTTTATACTGAGTTTTCTGACTGATTCTTCTGGCTGCTCTATGAATTGAAACTATTTTCGCAGTAAGTCTGTAAACTGCAGACAGAATAATTGCTGAGACTTAAGCCATCCTCAGGAGTTATCTGGATCACCAGTTTTGCTTTGCATGTGTTTCTCTCTGATTTTGGACAGTGACATTAAAAGTTTTTGCTATAATAGACTGCTTCTTTAAACAATGTCATATTTAAAGAGTCCATTCTAGGTAAAAGTTTTTGAACAAGCCTGCTGTTAGCTTCAGCACTGGAACTTGCAACACTGAACTATGAACCTCTTGAGCCAGTAGCACTTGGATCTTGTTGTGTGTTAGCATGTGACTGGCTTCTTCCCACACTTGTCCCCATGTACTTGAGACTTCATGCTGACACTGGTCTAAAACATGAGCGGAGACATAATACGAGGATTCTATAAAGGCTATTTTCCATTCTGAAAACAGAAGTCTTTTGTGTCTGAAAAACCACAAACTATACACCTTGTAGGTAGAATGTAAAATAAGGTGATGAAGAGGAGAGGAAGTAATGCAAATGAAAGAAAGAAGAAAATAGTTTCTTCTGAACCTAAAACTTTCTAAGGGAGCTACCACACATTGAAAAGGAAAAAGAAAGAGTAGCTTGCAGGAGTGCAATAGTAAAATATAAAAATTAATTCTTGGAACATTCATAGCTATGACCATGAATAGATGGCAATTAATAAGGATACTGTGAAGCATCTGACATAAAGGTCAGGCTGGCATATGCTGAAATTGGTATATTGTTATGGTTTAAGGGTTAACAGCCTGAAAGGGAAGGACAGGTGGTGTCTGTAGCACCCTGGGGGATCTGTTCCCTCTCCTTTCCGGCCACAGTCTATAAAAAAACGAGGAGGCCCGAGGTTTTCGTGGGCTTTTCCTGGGCTGCTTCCTGTCGCATCTCAGGATGGCTGTGGCTACCTCCACGTGCTCGGCAGCGTCCACCACCATCCACTCCTGGCACCACTGTGGTCCCTGGTGATGAGTCACAGCGGCCACGAGGCACTGCTCAGACACTTCCACTCGAGACTACTGGAATTGGGTTTTGTATATAGTTAAATATCCTTTATCCCTTATTAATTCCCTTTTCCTTTCCCCTGTTGTTTTTCATTAAACTTGTTGCAGTCTTACCTTCCAACCTTGTGCAAAGCATTTTTTTTCTCTATTCCCCTTTTTATTAATCCTCCCCCTGGGAGGGTAGGGGACAATAGAGAGAAAATCCTGCTCTCTGACTCTTAAACGGAGACATATATCAGTAATTGTATTGCTTTTTCCAATTTCTGTAGTGAGATGATTGAATTGTGGAAATAAGGGGGGTTTTTTGTGTGTTGTATTGTTCTTTTAAGATCTTTGGAATATGCTGATTTTGTTGAAAGTGAAAAATGCTATGGAAAAGAGTAAGAGACCAAGTACTGACTACAGAATATGGGGAGAGACAAGGAAAAAGACACAGAGGCATTCCTTGAGGCTGCAAACTTCATGAAAGCATGTATAGGAATACATTTGTTCAGAAGATCAGTGCAATCTAGATAAAAATACTAATAGGTTAGAGAAACTTAATGTTCTCCAGGAAAGTGGCACACAGAATCACAGAACGTTAGGGATT
>NW_010179290.1:0-1355 GCF_000695765.1 Mesitornis unicolor
CCCTCCGGTGGTGCGGGCAGGGAGCCTCCCGGACTGCGGAGGGCCGCGGCCCCACGGCGTGGTCCCACCGCTGAGGAAGGGCTTCAGCACGACCCGCCCGCTCCTTCATCCGGCTGCTGTCCTCCCTCCCTTCTGAAAATACCAAAACTGTACTTTTTCTTCCTCCGAGGAGAAAATAGGAAATGTGACAAGGCCCGGGGCACATCCTTCTCACAGCGTTTCTCAGGAAGGGGCACAGAGATTTTCACGGAGCAGAATTACACTGCTGAGAACCTGGAAGCGTGAGAGCCTGGATGTAAAGTGCTGCTTGGGCCTGCATAAAGTGAAAAAAAATCCCAACCAAAAACCAACAAACAAAACCAAGGGTGTCTTTTCTAAAGACCACCTTTGAAGAGCACTACAGGAGATGTTTGGTTTGGAGCTTATATTGATGTGGTGGCTCATCCCAGTTTACCCACAGGTTCCAGGTGAATGTGTGGTAGGACACCAAAGCATGATTTCCCCCTGGCATTCCCGCAGCCCCCAGGAGACTCCTGCAAGGCAAATATGGGACCTTGCTAGTGGTCCTGACCACAAGCACTGCTCCACCAGTAACAATAACTTTCCTGGAGCCAGAAAGTAGGGAAGAAATCTGGGGAGTTTTCTACTAACAACTACTTCTGTCAGAAACAGCTCTCCCTTTTGAGGTGACCAGGTTTGTGTTGGTACCACACACGAGGCAAGAGCAATGCAGCTTTCCCAGGCCTCCCAAGTAAGCATTTTCTCAGCACCTTCTGAATGCAGTGCTGCAGCCTAACATGACTGTGGCACTGCACCTAGTGTCCCTGTGGACCCTGCTCCTGAGCTGGCAGGAGGATGACAGGCTGAGAGTTTGTTTATTCTGCAAACAGGACACATCACTGCTGAGGAAGCTATCACATGGTTGCTGTTCTCTTCCTCACGTGTGTATGTGACAGGTATAAAAAAACCTCATGATTTCACATGGGTTAGCATGGATTCACATCACACCACCACTCCAACATCCACATTACATTACAGCCTTTAAACAAGGAAACAGTTTGGGGGTGCAAATCTCCAAACAGCACAAGTTAGAATGGCATTCATGCTTGCCAGTACCATGTTTGCATTCTGTGAAACACAGATCAATGGCATGCTATAGCATAGCTCAGTGTGAGACAGACAGGCATTCGCATTATCAGATATTCCAGGTCACTGCAGCCATGGGAGAATCTCTGCTTATGCTCCATTCAGGGAAGATTACTAAAAAAATATTTAAAGGATCAGCCACTTTTTGTTCCTGTTACTCAAAACTGATCCTTGTTTCTCATTCCCTTTCCTTCTGCTCTCTTTCCTTT
>NW_010179290.1:1386-13337 GCF_000695765.1 Mesitornis unicolor
CCAAAATGCTTCAGCCTCTCATTTCTTTGCTCATACTACTGAGGTCAACACAAGAGACTATGTCCTGTATCATATGCCCTTCAGCAGGCACAGACACACCACACCAGAACTTGGAAAGCCACGCTGTTCAAAACTTCACCCCCCAACACAGGGCAGAAGCACCTCTGCCATGGTTCTTCTGCTAATCCTCAGAAAACTGTCTCTCTGGGAACCAGGGAGCACATTAACTATAGCCTACAGATCCTTATCTGCAAGTTTCTGTTCTGAGGGGCTGCAGCATATGCCTCTCACAGCATCCTGCCTCTGTTTCTGAAAACAAGTGCCCAAGGAGGCTGGCTGAGAGGGGCAACTGGGGTGCCTGCAAGGTAAGAGGGCTCTATGAAGGCAGGAGGCAAGGCAGGGGAATAACAGTGCTGGCTGTTACAGAAAGGCTTCACCTGACCACAGGCTCTGCAGTGGCCTGGGAAGCTCTTGGCTTCCACTGGTGGTGGTGAGGGAGCAAGGCTGGGCAAGCCTCAGCTGCAAATACATCACCTTACCAAAGCTCTGGTTGCCTGAGGGTGAATTGCTTACACAGCCTTACTTCATTCACAATCCTCATTTCCAAGAGGGATGAAGCAGCCTGTGCATAGAAACACTTGAATTATCCACTGTTCCACTATGCTTGCATGCGGTATGGAGTGCCAAGGGAAAATAGTTTGTTCCACAAGCTTTTGTGTGCACGCTAAGGCAACACTTGAATTGTTTTCACCTTATCAGTGACTGACCCAAGAGCAGTGAATCTTTGGGACTTTACTTACATTACTTAACCTGATTGATTTAAAACTGCAAATGCAAACCCAAGGTCACTTGTAACAGAACTGATCCTTATGATGTGCCAACCTACAAACACCAGGGCATGCTGAGAAACTAACTAAATACACACACACAAAATTTACCTTTTGTCCTTTAAAAGGTGTTTTTTATTGCCCACTTAGAAGTGCCAGATTTTAGAACTAGTCATTAATTTCGATTTGCAATGTCACTACTTACTGGCTCATTATGAGTACAGGCCCTAAGGTCGGATAGCCCTCCTGCTTACAAAGTCAAAATGAAAAGTGTGGTTCACATGTGAGTGTGAAATTACAGATTTGATTTAGTGCCAGTTTTGAACTCTGCTCTAGAAATGCACATTATTTGTAAAAGAAGATAAATTCATGCTGTGCTAAGCAAAAAGGACACCACCACCATTCAGAGTGTGCAGTTTGACAGGATTCTACATCTAGTGTGAAGACTTCTAGAATCAGATTTTTATAAGAAATATGATACAGTCACTGGCTCACCATAAACTTACTCGGTTCAAAGTAGTTTGGAACTCTAGACAGGTGAATTTACTTCTGACAAGCTTTTATAGCACATCAGGTAATGTTTGTTCATGGCAAATTAATTCTGTGGTAACAGGTTCTCCTATAGTAGCCATAGGATAATAAACCCTGTACATCTGCCAGGATTACATTGTACAAACTGGGTCGCACACACACACTGACCTGACCCCTGTGCAGGACAGCGCACAGATCCGTTATTAGAGACTGTGAAGCCAGAGGCCGAGCCAGCCCTTGCAGCACCTCAGCTGGGATCCTCCCTGTCCCAGTTTCACTGGGATAGAATGAGTGTCCTATTCAGGAAAGCTGCATTTCTGAGGAGACTACAGTACTCGATTTCACAGGAAGAAAGTTGATCTTAAAGTTGGCTTTAGTTTCCAGCCAACACTAGCATGCAGGTTTGAGTTAGCCAAGTGTAGAAGCCTGGGGGAGCAAAAGCCAAGGCAGCTGACCCAAGCTGGCCAACAAGATTATCCCATACCACAAACATCACACTCCCTATGAACTGGGGAGTTTGCTGGGGACGGCCCCCTTTCCTTAACAGTTACCAGACCTGCAGAGGATAATACTCTGCCTCCAGAAGAAATTTTTCTGATGCTCCAAAGTTAAACACTATGTGTGCTTCAAAGGTAGAGATTTCATGTTTCTGGAGTCTTAAGATACTTCTAGTGTTACAATTCTGCCTGTATTTTTTTTTTTTTTAAAGAAAAAAGAAGAATGAATTTTAGGTTATCCCAAGAAGCACTCGGCTTCCATAAAATATCATGATAACAAATAACACAGGTAAGTATCACAGAAAGAAGTCTTATTGCCCGTGACATATGGAATCTCTCACTTTTGCACTGTGAGACATTATGACTGGAAATGGGGGTGAAACCAGAACGCCTCTTTTCTCCTCTCTGACCAGCAACTGAATACTTGGAACTGTCCCACTATAGCCTGGGCAGAACTAGGATTTGCCATCAGGAGTTTCAGTTACATTAGAGGTAGATATAGGTTAGGGGGTTGGTTGTTTTCATTTGCCAAGAATGCATACATTTAAACAAAAGTTATGAACCTTTTGAATTCAGAAAATGAAGCTCTAAGAATCGAGACTAAATAGGAAAGAACTACAAGCAATCCAAGAGTTGTGTTAAAAACGTCTAATTCAGTGCTTGTAAGCTTTAGTTATGTCTTTTTTATCCCATCTATTTGCACTTTACACTGAACTTAATTTCTACTTTCCTGCATTGACTCTGTTTATTTTCTCATTTATAAACACTAGTCTAATCCAAGTCTATTTTGGAAGCAATTTGTTATATTTTTTTTTTTTAAAGTTGCTAAACATGTAAACATTTTTAACACAGATGCTCCAGTTTTCCAAGTGTCAGAAGCAGCTCCTTTTCTGACTGCTTCTCAAAGTCTCTGCTAAGTTGAGGGAGAGGCAAGAGTGCAGCAAGCTGAGTTCAGCTGTCTCCACACTTCTTGTAAGGCTTCCAGGAGAAGACCAGTGCCTTTCTATCTCACCGGTTCCAGCATGGATTTGCTCACATGTGGACCCGCACCCACTACCTGTGTCACTTGGAGCAGGGCGGAGGGGACACACCAAAGAGGACACACCTGCGGTGCAGCAAGGGCAGGCATCCTGTTCTGCATGGAAATGCTGCACACCAAACACCAAGGCGATGTACCCACAAAGCTCTGCTCAGTTACGGTGCTAGTGGGAGAAGGAAGAACCAGGAACCTGTACGCACTGCTGCCCCAGATGGAACATTAGAGGAAATGGGAGGGAGAACTCCAATATTGGGTCAAGTTCATGGCTAGGTGAAGGTCACACTGGAAGAAAATCTAAATACATTTGACTTCCTGAGCAGGCACAGATTAATTATATTGCATTAATTCAATCAGTCCAAATATATCTTGCATAGCACAGGCACAGCAGAGCTCAAGAAGTGGTGGCTTGACACTGAACTGGAATGTGATGAGAAAGGCTGAGGGAGAGAGAGCGTATTCATCGTAAAACCAGAAGAGCAAACCCTAAATTCACAGGGAGCTATAGGTATGTTTGATATCTGGGAGAGTGTTGTAGCTGTTCTGTTAGTGAGAGTGATCCTCGAGAAATATGAAAACCCAAATGATTTTAGGAACAGCAAAAAAAAAAGTAAATAGGTAAGGTAGAAACAAATAACCATACAGTGTAAGGATTCACTAATAAAATGCCATTTTAATAACT
The DNA here is from genome assembly GCF_000695765.1 of Mesitornis unicolor. NCBI lineage: Eukaryota > Metazoa > Chordata > Aves > Mesitornithiformes > Mesitornithidae > Mesitornis > Mesitornis unicolor. Next base: position 4,960 of record NW_010179290.1, read on the forward strand.
TTTTTTTTTACAAGGAGTCCAGCTATACACTATAGAAAAATAAACACCAAAGAGACTCTTTGCAACTTACAATACAGCGATGCAGGCACACCTCAGCTGTTAACTTAACAGTAATTTCACATGAGATTGTAAAACCTTGTTCTTAGTGAAAAGTAATTTCCTCTTAAAGTACTAAAATATAATAAAAATAGTCATATAAAAATCTGATGCAAAAGCGCTGCCCTTCATTCAATCGCACGAGAGATCACAAGTGCCCCCATTCAGTACGGACCAACTCAGAAGGAAGCAGTAACTTGGGGATGGGAGGAAGTTCGCAGTAGAGATTTCAGAAGTCATCACTTTTTCACGTTTCTCTGGCGCGGTGGGCCTGGAACTTGTCCTAAATTTAAATAAAACAAAGGAATATTAGAAACTGCTTGTGTTATGAAGCAACAGGGTGCAGTTAGCAGCATGTAATTTCCTCAATGTGCTTCACAGGAGCTACACTGAAAGCAATTACCATTTTCATGGTCCACCTAGGAACAATACAAAACAAGATTTCAAAGCTCGCATGTCTGCCAAGCGAACCTTCACACTGCACGACCAGGACTCAGTCACAGGCCTACGTCACACACAGAACAGGGCTGCTCAGACCAAAACCACTCTTGCGATTCTTCCATCCACGTTCTGCTGCTGGACAAGGTCTTGTCACTGAAGAGATGTTTTAAAGTTCATAAGCATCTGGGAAATCATCTTGCTCTCAGCATTGTTCTAAAGGTTGCAACATCATTCTGAATTTCCTGGCATCGTCATTCTGGTGATGTGAAAACTACAAAAACAATGTGCACTTTCCACAAAATTGCTATTTATGGTGTCCCAGTTGTGGAACATTTATTCCACACTTAGCATAAAGCAAAATACCTTAATTCTATAAAATGCTGTCAGGTTTCAATTCTAAAAATTCTTTATCTATCTGCCATAAGCAGTTGCAGTATTGAGGGGGGGAGAAGAAACAAAGCAAAAAACCCACAAAGTCATGATACTAAGGTTTCTAGGTAAAATCCTGCTGAGAATAATGTCAAAAGTTCCCATATGGAAGTGTCACTGTGGCTGTTGACTTAAGTGATATCAGCAAGACTAGGATCTGTAAGCAAAGCTAGCCTCTTTTAAAAAAAACAACAACCCCAAAACAACGAACAAACAAAAAACCAAACCAAACAAAACCAACTTTTGTTCATTAGATCAACTCAGCCAAAAAAAAAAAACCCAGGCAATGTTTTAGAGTTTCCCCAGGGCTTTTGTCCAGCTATACCAGGCTCCTGTGAATACTGCCAAAGGCAAGATTCTGCTCTTTTTAGAGAAACACGTAATTTTCAAGTTTAATTTTTCAAAGTTAACACTAAAAATGTGTTAGAAATGCAACATGCAATCGTAAAAAAAATTCCTCACAAGTTAACTTAAGAATCATTATTTTTCCAAGCGAAGTCAAGTCAGTAGTCGCAATTAATAATGCTTTTTATAAATTGTGGGGAGCTAAGTGAGAACTATAGCGCACCTCTGCAACATCGATTAAGTGTCCAAAGCTGGTAGTGCTGAGCAGGCAGCACGGTAGATGCTATTTGAACGAGCATCTGCATCAACTGCAGGGCCGAGAGTCACTATTTAATGCCATAACTGGTGACTGAATCCCCACCCCTTCTTCCATAAAAGTCTCCACAGAGATGATCTGCTGGCAATAAAGACCAGAGGTGTGGCCATCACTAAGGGTACTGGCGACTGGCAGAGATTTTCCAGATACGGTCAAATACTTTTCTCCTGTTGGCACAACTAGTACAAAGTCAGACACCTTTGGGCAAAGGCTGAAGGACAGTTACAGGAGGCAGGTCTGCCTAGGAAACAGCAGTTGACAATGGTTATGCTTAGTGAAAAAATTGTTTTAAGATGTTTATGTGCAACACATGAAGGAATCCACATGGCCCTCCCATAGTGCCACCGCCAAATATCTGCCTGGTAATTGGTAATCTTCCAGCTTTCGGCTGAAATGATGAGGAACAGAGGTGGTGGTTGGTGCAAGAAAGTAATCGGTGCTTGACTAGAGATCAAGGACCAGAGTCACCCAAAAGTAGCATGACACAAAATGATTGTGGGTATGAGCAGCCAGCAGGAACATGGGAAGGATCCAGCAACAGCAAATGGAAGGTATAAAGGTTGGATGAAAACATCCATGGCATTACCTAACCTGGTGGTCCATAGTAGCTCAGACCTGGGAGCTAGCAACATAAACCTGGATGGGTGAAGCAAGCTTTGGGGAAGAAACTCTAAAGATCCTGCAGCTGTCAGCAGGCTTCTCCAGAGCCTCCACACAGGAGGCACCACTGGAGCTTTGTGCTTCTGCCTGGGCCTGGGATGAAGCTCTGTGCTCTACCCTGATGCGGACCACAGTCATCGTGATCCCATCACTGTCTCTGATTTGAGCTAACATGAGTGCCCACCCATAGTCACCTGCCAGGATTAGTGTGCAGGAGTACAACTTTCCTTGGCACAGCCATGGCACTGGCTGTGTGAGCAGACTGTACGTGCGTCTGTGTGGATACTGTAAATATTACACTGCTGTTTGATTTATGTTGCTGCCCTGCGGTGGGGAAGGCAGGAGCAGGAAGCTGCCCCTGGACACAATGGTTACATGAATAAACAAGGATCAAGGTACCCTTGTATCTGGCACACTATCCAAAAATGGCACTGCAGCTGGAGGTCCAGCTCTGATTTTACAATCCAGAGATATTAACACACTGCAGAAGGCTTAGACGTGAGTCTCAAAAATAAAAAAAAACATTGGAACACACATCTAATCATATCTTGATAGGAGATGATTTGAGGATGATGCGATGACAGTTTGTAAGTTCTTCCTTGGGACAAGGAATTTTGTGATGTAACTGCGATACAACAAGAGCGAGTAACTCAGAGATTAAACTAAGTAAATTTAGTCTAGAAATTAGGTGGAAGTGTTTTAAATAGCAAAGATTAGGTGGAACTACAATCCTTTGTGTGCTCTTCAGTCAATCTTAGAACTAAATGCCTGTTTTTACCAGCCTCCAATTTTATTTTTAATCTGCTATGGAAAATACGGAAGCAATAAATAAGGGAAGTATAGTTTGTGCTGCACAGAAAGCCCTGTTCAGCTATTATGATGCTATCTTTGACTTTAAAGCAAAGTAACTCTGTACAAAACTTCATTTAAACTGCAACACTTGCTTATTTAGGCTTTTTAAGGGAAGAATCACGTGAAATTATTCAGCCTTATCTCTGAAGACTATAACTAAACTTATTTTGAGAAATGCCACACTTGGACTAGTTTTAGATATGATTCACAATAAGGTTTCATTTAGCAGACTTAGTTTCCCCTCCAATAATTATAATTAGTTGTTAAAATTATGCTCTTTGTATGTGTTATAGGTAATATATAGGTAGAACCTTGCAAAAAACAGCCTGGACTGCTGGCAGCCCTGAGGGCTAACAGGGTTGTTCTTACCTGGTTGCACACCCCCTAGTCTTTGCTGGATAACCTCCAAGCGATGGATGTATTCTGTCAGCGATTGTTCAGGATCCTGAGTCGGTGCAAGTGACTTCTCCGAGGCTGAACTTGCGGATAGATGCAATCTTAAAAAGGAAAACAAATCATTTTCTTCTTCTCATGACACGCTCTCAAATAAATATAATAACGTTACATTCATATTGGCAGTAATTCAATGCAAAGCAAACTAGAACAACAGTAAAAACCACCACCAAAAAATCAGATATAAAACAATATAGACCTGGCAGCTTTGTATGGATATTTTGATAAAAGCTGGAGTATACATGAATCTATGGAGTATCTATGAATCTCTCTGCTGAAATGCAACACTAAGTCCCTCTGATAAGAAAGCTGCAGTCAGAGACAAGTCCAAACAGCCAAGTGAGAAGAGACTCGCCTCTGTGGAGAAGGCCTGAAGCATGCTGCATCCAGGCACGTACTCTCCTGGTCAGCAGGTAAAAAGGTCTCTTGAAGGACAAGACTGAAAAAGGGGACCCTTCAGCTGGTACGCTGTGTCTGCTTTCTGGACATTAACAATAAATTTCAAATGTTAGCAGAAACACACATTGGAGGAGACACTGTGCAAACACGCTCCTATTTGGAGTAAGGATTTATTCCTTCAGCTGCACCTTTTGATTAGCAGAAGGCAGTTCCCATCCATCCCTTCCCTTTGTATAACTTTGCCAGGAAACAAAAGCAGCATCAGGCATCGTTTAACCTCTCTCAGGTGCACATTAGACTTGAGCTACCACTAACCCAGTCACCCTGAGTAATCAGTCGGGGCCTACGATTATTAATGTTCTTGTTCCATACAACACAGATTACTTTTCTTGCTAGGTAAGATGCCAGCTACTAGTTTTGGCTGTTGGACCCAGATACATGCCATGACAGAGGAACACAGTGAGGGAGAATTAAGTCTTTTGGGAAATGCTTGCAGGTCTCTTAACTCTCCAAAATGTTTTAAATTATTTGCAAACGAGAACACTATCTATCCTTCATGATGACCACTGTCCTGTCCCCCAAATCAGTCAGCAATGTTAAAAAAACCTAAAATAATGTGGATCATACCTCTAGATCACCACAGCTACTTCCTTGCTACTCTTTTTTTTGTTTATGAAGAAAATTCTTGCCTGCTGGTTCAAATTTCTAATGCAGTAAGAAGGTTAAGAAACAAACATGTCCCAGGCTGATGGCACTGAGCACAGCTGCCTTCCACATCAACTCCTGCAAACCCTTACTTTAAAGATAAAGCCACACATGAAGAGTGGTTGGGAGAGGAGACACTACACCCTGTAATGGCCTTTGAAGATCTAAGGTTACTCTGGGTCCTAGGAGAGCCTGGGAGTGGGAAAGTCAGTAATGACTGAAGGTCACCTTTCTCCAACTCAAATGTGGAGCGTGCAGCTCGGGCATTGTCTTAGCAGCACTGTGCAGAATGTCACCTGTGACGTGCAGAATGTCACCTGTGACATCCAACCCAGCAACAAGTTGCTGGGGTTGTATTTCTGCACAGAATTGGCCACAGTACATTAAAAACTGCAACTGCACTGCATGCACCAAGTCTGCAGGCAGCTGATATTAGTGCAACACTGTCATATGGCAGGGAAGCAGCTTCCACAGGATGCTCAAAAATTAATCTCCAACTTGGATGCCAAAGGCAACAAGAATTACCCCTCAAAGAAGGCTATCATATAGCCATTGTAAATCCTGCAGCCTGTCCAAATTCAATTGAGGAACACCACTCAGTGCTCTCAGTCCAAGAACGTCAGACATGCTCAAAGCAAGCAAGAAGTTTTCTTCTCCTGTAGCATTTTCAAAGAAAGCAAGCATTCATCAGACCTGAGAAAACAAAATTCCCCTTCTTGTTCAAGTATCTCCTCCAATAAGTGGTTACATTTTTACGAGACTGTCCCCCCCGATGGGATGGGGGCGATTAAACACAGGCAGAGACTGAGGTCTGACCTGGTATGTAAGCAGTGCGAGGATTTTGGGGAGCGGCTCATGGATCTTGCAGAGCTGGTTCTGTAGCACAGCCCCATGTCCCGGGTCGGGGGAGAGCTGAGGTGGATGACTGGGTGGTGCTGCTCTTTCAGAATGTCTGTTCTAGTACCACAGGCTGTGTCAAATACAAAACAGTTTAAAAATATATGCTGGGAACCATCAAAACAGGCTATCATAAACACAACCAATAAAGCCCACAAGAATTACAGCAGAGTACAATTGTCCTTGGTTTTAAATGCAGCTAAAATTTTCTACAGCTAACTGCTTTTTTCGTTTGGTGGTTTGTTTTAACCAGATTCAACAAAAAGTTTTAATGCAAAACAACTGTATCCTGCAAATGGAGAACTTGCACTGTTTTCTTTCTCCAGATTTGCTTTTTCAGTAGCTGTTGCTATATCCATGCAGGGGCCACTTTGGTATAAGCAAAATATCTTTTCAAGAAACTGTAATACTTATTGTGTTTGCTCTAACCATATGTTACTGTTGACTTCTACTCTCCAGCTTTAGAGACAGCCAAGAAAGGAGGGTATTTTTTTGTTTGGTTTGGTGAAGGTTTTGGAGGGAGGTGTGGTGGTAGTGTTTTGTTTTCATTGAAGAATAAAAACCCCTTCTAACAAGTCCCTTAAATCACAAAAAGAAATAAAGTATTTTATAATGAGGCTGCCAAGATGCTATTCTGTAGTGAGGTAGAAAGTTCAGCATGCATTTCAGGATTCAAGTTTCATAGGAACCACACCACAAAGGGGTTTTTTTGTTGTTTTGTTTTTCTGTGTGTTGGTTGGTTTTTTTTAATGAAGTATTTTCAGCAACTTAGAACAGTGAAAATCATGTACTGCCAGGTAATGAAAAAATGTGCCATTTCAGCTGAGTTTTATTTAGTATTGAAAAGCCACAAGTAATGGAATATTACACAACACGTAACAGTTCCACAGTAGTGGTACTGCATTAAGATATTTGTTCAAATTCTTACCAACACATTCATGAGTCACTTAAAGGAACACAGTCCTTACCAAACTGCATCAGACCAGCCATCCATCCGCTACATTTTGATAGCATGTAATAAACTCCAGAAAAAACAGTTATGGGAAAATAGTGGTTCTGACCCTCTGGAACCACTTGAAACCCTCTTTCACCACTTCTAAGACTTATTCCGATACCACAAGTACCCATTTTAATACTAGTACAACAGTGTTTATCCTTGTCTTATTAATAACTCATGGCATTAATTTCCATCACAGGTAGCTTCAAACCGTACAAAACAAAATTCTCTGATGAGTTTCAAGAACACAGGAAATGGTTTCACAGCTTGAGCAGTTTCAGTAAAGGGAGAAGAGGAGGAGCTTGCCACTGTTGTAAGTCACAAATTCAGAAAGTTTTCAGTTGTAACTTCTTACAATATCCTTTAAACTTGAAATGATTGTGCTCAGAAAATGGATACACACATTTGTGTTATCATATAAACATGTTTTGCCACTTCTGTGAGTATTTTTTTGGTTTTGTTTTTAAATGAAACACATCACTAAAGAGTAACAACATACGTGTCCAAAACGCTTACCCGTATTACCTCCTATACTGTGAGAAGTGGTTTCGCCTTGCACGCTCTGCCTGCTAACTTTGTTCCACTTTTTCACCAAAAACTTTAACCTTAGTAACAAAACACATTTGTACGATTATTACAAACAAGCAAAAATACACTAAATTTTCATATTAAATGCTTTGTTGACATGAAACTCAAGAGAGGAAAACCATCACCGATGACATGATCCCATTCTGATACAAGACAAACTATCCAGTGAGCCCAAACAGATACAGGTCAGACCTGAAAGGACATCAGTTTGTGATTGCTGCGCACTGATTCTCAAATATATCACAGCTGGGTCTCTCTCAAGACAGAAGCAGCTTTTTATAAATCTTTAGTTTAGAATGCACCCAACTTAGTGCTGACTCTTTTGCTTCATATTAATGTAGTCTAAACCATAGGAACTATCCATTTTTAAAACTTTGAAGAAAACACCATGTATGAGAGACAGCGAGGGTTTTGGCTTTACCTTGATACAGCGATGATTGCCCTGACTGCACATCTGAACTTGGTGAACGGACGGGAACGTGACCCAGAAAGCTGCAGGTCTGCAGGCGAGGGGTAGATTCCCATACGTGCAATTAGAGAGAGGGTTGCTTGCTCACAGTCCTGAAATCCACCGAGAAGCAGCAAGAGATATTTCTTCTGATAAACTAGAGCCTTTCTAAAGCTCTCTGCTCTAAGGTACTTCCTATATAATCTCTGCAACTGGAGAAAGAAGAAAAAAGAAAAAAAAATCCAATCTGGTACGATTTAGCTACAGAAAGCTCAGAAAAGTTGGTTGGTATTTCTAGCAATATCTCCCACAGCTTGGTTGTGCATGGGTATCTAAAACCTATTTTGCTTTACAAAACTGTAGAAAGCCATTTAATAATTATGAATTATGGAAACAGCGCATATTTGTTGCTAAAATGAAATTTTGAGCATGTATTTGTATAACAGACACTGACTTGGCTAGTCTTGGTACAAAGTAGTGTTATGGCACTCTGGCAGTTTAGACACCATGCATAGAGGCTTGTACTAAGCCTACTGATTTTCTGTATGTCTATGAAGTCCTGGTAGGCTAGAAAATTTTAGCATGGTTACTGGCTGGTGTGCAAAAAACCAGCCATAAACAAGCTGTCTTCACGTCAAACATCCACACCATGGACACAAGGGCAGCTGGAACGCTTCTGTACGTAGCTACAAAGCACTCGAGCTTGGAGTGTCAGACTGCCTTAAATCTCTGGAATGTTTCAAACCGAAATT
>NW_010179290.1:13349-20588 GCF_000695765.1 Mesitornis unicolor
CAGTTGAACTCTTTAACAAAGAAAATAACATCTGCTTTAAATAAATATTAACCAGAAAGCATGTTGGGAGAAATGCCCATCAGACTTGATTACAATCAAATGTGTCAGAGAAAAAGTAGTTAAGATTGTGGGCAGGGGACGGAATTAAAAGTCATGGATGTTTGATATTTCCATGCTTAGACAAGAAATCTAAATCTCCCTCTCATTTCAGAGTAGAGTGAGTGAGGTTACTTTTGGTGTAAGTTCCTCGATAACACCAAGGAAGTTACAAAAGAAGTTCTCTGATGAGGTACGTATGGGGAGTGTTCTTAATTTAATATGCAGTTTATAAAACTGTTAGTCTATAAAATCACCTTTTAAAATAGCAAGTGAAGATTACAGCAATAAGTTAAGTGTCACAATCTGAAAAATACTTATATACCTAAAAATTTTAGCTGTACAAGTTCTGGCTCCTCTGCAACAGCAAGTTTTATCATATTTATTAAAAAAATAAATTACTAAATTACGTGTTCTACATGTGACATAAATCCCTTAGGCAATGCCCAAGAACAATATTACCAGGGGTTGAAATCTCCAGACCTTTTTACGATCTTGAGTTGGTAACGGTTCTCACACGGCAAATCCGTACAACAGCAAAAACCAAACCAAGTACCAAAGGTTTAACTGATGTGTTGACGGCTGTGGCACTGCTCACTCACCAACCTCCAGACAGCCCGTTTGCTGGTCATCACCACCATTTTACCTTAGGACTGGAAGTCTCTGCCACTGGTTTGTTTTCAATTTCAACACTGGCTTTAGCCAGTTCAGATTCAGCCTGTTTCAGGGCATTCTGCAAAATGTTTCTCTCTCGCTGCCAAGTGTCCCTTTCCAGTTCTTGAACACAGTCAGTAGCATCCGTAGATCTGATCTAAAAAAGAAACCCAAAGGAAGTGACACCTCAAACTGAATAATAACCTAACTTTATAGATAAACTAAAACAAAAATAACGAGCCTGAAAAATCAGCCATTCCAGTGTTAAACAATAGCAAAAAACACACTAGCAGCCCTTCTTAAGTAGTACCGAATTGATTGTTAATCAAGCTACCCCTTCTCTACAGATCTGTCAGATCAGCTTTACAGGAATCCTGTTCCCTTTAATAACAGAGTCTCACAAACACTTGGAAACAAAAAAATAGTCTTGCTTTCTTCCACATCCACAGGCAGCACAGAAAGTGAAGAAAGATGTCTGTGTATATGTGTGCACAAAAAAAACCCAACCATGTTGTGAAGTATCTACAGAAGGAAATTCTGAAAAAATCACATTCAGTTCTGAGAAATCCAGCTTTGTGGTAAGTCATCTCTTGTAAGAATGAGACCCACAACTCCAGGTCCAATTCTTTGTGGAAGTCCTGCCTTCATATCCCTCTCTGCATTGACTGTCAATTTAACGGTCAACAGTTACATCGCTGCGTGATGCAGCAGACCAGGGAAACAAAAGACTTTTTTTTGACGTGGTTAGTGTTTTATCCCTTGAAATAAAATCTGTGCATTAGAAGAGTCAGTACACACAACTGACCACAATTTCTCGTAGCAACTTGTTTTAGTCCAACCTTATCAGGAGTTTGAACTTTTCAGGAGTAATATATTAATACCTTAATACACTAACACATGCTGTTTACGTTTGCCTTCTATGCAGAGCACAACTTGTCAAGTAAAAAATCTTATCTAATGAAGTTTAATAAACCACAGTCATCCAAGTCTTTTTACTGTCTGCAATATATACAGCCACAAACAGGGATTCCAATGCTATCTGTACCTTCACAGCACATAATCCACCTTCCTTCCTTTTGACTTTGAGCTTCTTCAAAATTTCTGAAAGCAAAGTCTTTCTGCTTCTCAGCTTTTTCTTAACACTTCTTAGAGTTAAAAAAAAAATGCTTCAGGAATCTAACACTACCTTCAGTATTGTTTTGAAATTAGGTATGTAAGTCCAAGTTAAACTCTTGTCCTGTACTTATTATCTAATTCACTGATGTTCTATACAGTTTAAGGTTTCTATCCTGAAGGTAGGTAAACTAAAGCACGCGTGTTCCTACACGTGGCTTTCACTGACATGGTGGCTGTGCCATAGCACACATGGAGGTGGGACAGAAGAGCATTTTGCTATCAAAGGCAGTGATGAGGACATCAGACACAAACCACACTTCAGGTATTATTAAAAGTAGTTCAGACATGGGAAACAAAACCTATCTGTGTTGTACAGAAGTGGAGGAAAGCTGCTTTAGATTGGCCTCCTCAGCAGGCATCCCAGTCGGGACTCCGATCCCACCATCCCAGGCATTTTAGAGACCTACAAAAGCTCAGTTTGAAGGCAGTAACAGATACTTGTAGTATCTGAGGAGTTCTACATGACCCATCTATCCATTTGATGGCTACTGCACCAGTTGACATTTGATTGACCAGTTGACTCCATATTAATTTTGACACAGATTTTGCATTTTGCCAGTTTCCCTGTCTAATAGCCTCCAATTTCTCACAAATCAAAGAGGTAACAGCAGTAAATTCCTTTGGTCTCCAGAGCATGTGGTTCAGTACCTTAAAGGAAGGAGAAATTCAGGGAGGAGACTGAAACAAAAATGATGAAAAAGAAAAGAGGGCAGAGCAGAGGGATGTCTGCGCCCACAGACGAAGATATATCAAGGTAGAGTTTTTGCACTCTAAGCTACAGGAAGGCCTATGTCTTTAGAGTGTACCACTAAATTCCTTTCTTTTGTTAAACAAAATTGAAGTCAGAAATACTCCCCGTATTTTAGTTTGGTCATAGTCTCTTAAAGAGGCAATTGCAAAGTCTGGTTCAAAAAGAGAAGGGACTCCTATGTTGCATGGCTTTCACTGGCTTAATGTTAAGAGGCTGCTGAGGGCAGCTTGGGAAAAATAGAAGTTATGAAGAGCATTTGCAACCGAATTTCTAATGCAGAAGACCTAATGTCATCAGAAGAAAGACAAACACCCCAAACTATATTTTCTTTTTGAGTAGAGTAATAACTTGGAAAGAGCTGAGCCAGAAAAACAGCTCAGCTCTGGAAGAAGTTCTGCTAAGTCAGATTTCAACAGAGCCCTGATATTGTCTGGTTCCCCCCACAGGCTCTCTGAACATTCAGTACACAGCAGAGAGCTATAATGCTTTGTGAGAGGAAGGCTTCACTGAAATAACTCCATGAACACCTACTTGGAAGAGGTTACATCCCCCTCCTCAAGGCTGGACACAATCCATTTGGCAACCACCTAAGTGGATGCACAGACAACAGAAGGATAAATATTTATTGTATGTTGTAAGCATTTAGACTCAGGGAGAACTTGCCCTGTGCCTAGCCTGCTTGTCATACATCAGACTTGAATTGCACAGCACATGAGAACAACAGAAGGTACGAAAGCTTCTCCTTGCACCAGACGGTCAGAGCTCTTTCCCAAAGGTGTGTTTTCTGGTGATCTGCTATCAAAAGCAGGTGAGGGAGCAGAAAGGCTGAATCAAACAGATCCAAGCCTGTTAGCTTGCCCTAAATCCCACAATTTTGGCTGAAAGGGCTACAATGTGGTTGAAGATTTTCCTCAATGTTTTACCAAAAAGGGAAAGGGGGTGGACCCATCAATCAATCAACTGTGCACTGCAACCCACAGAACACAGAACAACTTATAATCAACAAATATACACTGTTTTCCTTACCTGAGATGCAGGAGGAGACAATAAATCTGATTTGAGTTCCTTTAATGTCTGCAGTAAAGAGGCTACAGCGTCATCATTTGATGCAGACCAATCATTAACTGTTCTGTTAAACAGAAATACTTTTTCAGTATCAGGTTGATTTGTAGTGATGTTAAAATACATGTGATTCCTTCTCCCCACTGGATGACCCTTAAATTCTGAGGCTGGATTTATGCACTATTCATCACACAAAATATGATGAATACACACAAATTAGCAAGTTTTGTTAATTTTTAAGAGTAGAATTTCTAAACAGTGCCGCATAGGATTTATTCATAGATCTGTATTTTATAACAGTCTCAAATTCTATCATGCAACTTCAGGCTGCAGCAAAACATCCCTAGTATTCTGGTGCCAAAGAAATAAGAAATTACTGCTCTGTGGCCACTCATTCCTGACCCATAGATTTTCCCTGCCATGTCCTATGGAGTTTCCCATTCTAAACATGCAGGTGTGTTGATTAACCTGTTTTGTTTGTTTGTTTGTGGCGTGTGTGTGTGTGTGTGTGTGTGTGTGTGTTCTTTTCAAGCAGGGTCATTTCACAAATCTAGATCTAGGAAAGGCTGCAGTGCGATGACAATAACCAGAGCCTGCTGCTACCATGAAACCAGGGTTTCACACAAGGTTAACCCCTGTAAGCAGATGGGCCACTCGCTCCCTTTCAGCACAGGGTGCTCAGCCATGACCCACACAAGTTCAGAAGCAGGACAGAAAATATAAGGAGTAGCAGGACTACTATTTTATGAACTACTGCTTACTTATCTACAGTTTTATAAATGAACTCGTTCAGGTGCACAGCTACAAAGAGCAGTTGCTGTCTTATCTTCTCTAGCTGTTGTTGCTGCTGTTGCAAATGCGATTTTTCAGTTTCTTTCGTTGTGGCCTGTTTGCCATTTCGATCTTTGCTTAAGGTACACAATAGTTCTTGCTGACGGTTTGGAGACAGGAGATTTCTCTCTCTTTCTTCGAACATTGCCAGTATTTCCTGCAGCTCTTTAATTCTTTGTTCATCCCTCTGGTGTTGCTGTTCCAAGTTTTGCTATTTGAACAAGATAAGGAGTAGTTAATTGCATCTTATACATACACACACACACACACACACACCCCCCTAAGCAGGTTTTGGTTAGTTTTTTTTATACACACACTGCAAATAAAGCATCACACCTAACCAGCATATCCATCTCAGTGCTCCTTAACTCATAGACCACTTTTTAGGGGAAGGCTTGCAGTACTGCCTTCCAGGACCACCAGGAAGTCATTTAATGACTCTGGAGTGGGCATTTTCTCCATCCATTTCCAGACCTGGTGACAGAGAGATCTGGAAAGAACCCTGCAAAGTCTCCCTCCTCATCTAAAGAAAGCAAAGGAGCTGAGAAACAAGAAGGGTGACATTGGTACTGCTGCAAATCATGATTAGGAGCCTGGCTCAAAGTAAGGGCCATGATGTGAAACTTAGGTTCCATTCTGCTTTTAAGCCATATCCCTCTCCATCTGTTAACGACTAGCAATTCCCAGCATAGGCACAGATGTAAAAAGCAACTTCTGTCAACAATAAACCCAGAGACAAGCCCCTGAAAACAGCTGCATTTGAGAAATGCAGGAAAAGAGTTCATCTACTGCATTTCTCAGAATGCTTTAAGGGCAGGAAACATTTCAATTAAAGACCACTCTCCAGAGAGTTAAATTCCAGTTTGCGGCTATTGCAATGTAAGGCAAGGCTTGCATAGGCATTCTCACCAGTCTCTCTTGATCTCTCTTCCAGTCCTTCTGTTTCTCTAGCTCTGTTTGTTGCTGCTGCCTTCGCTCGCTCTCTCTCTCCTCTTTCTTGTTTCTATCTTGCTCTTTCATCGCCTTGAAGAGTGACTGCAGTTGTTCCCAGTCAGCTGTCAGCCTTGCCTCTCTTTCCTTCTGTGCCTCTAAAGAAGGGATTACCTCTTGCTTCTGACCCTGAAGAGATTCCAGCGTAGCTTGCAATTTGTCACTGACCTCTCTCTCCTTCTCGGTTTCTTCACAGCAAATCTGTACTTCAGCCTCCAGCTGCCTTTTGGAGCAAATTGCCTTCTGGTGCATTCTCTCGATAATAGCAGCTAGCTCCACAGTTCGGGACCTCTCTTGACCCAGCTGGGTCTGGAGCTCTTGAACAAAGGCTTGTTCCAGCAGTGATTCCCTGTGCTGACAAGCAGCACCTTCTTTCACTCTCATGCTCAACTGTTCTGTCAAAACACGTTCATGATTCAAGGAATTCAGGAGCTCCAGCGAACGGGTTTTCTCAGCATCCAAATTTCTCTGTAGCTCTGACAGTTTGGTCTGCTCCTGGAACAGCAACGCTTCACAGCGGGAGTGCTCAATCTGAAGTTCCTTGCGGAGATTGTCATTTACCGTTTGCTCATGCTCTAAGGATACAGCCAGCTGAGTATTCTGCACTGACTGCAACTCCAAGGCAGCCTCCAGGTCCTGTGCAGAAGGAGGAAGCACATATTAATGGCCTGGCACAAACACTCACTTGAGGGCAGCCTGGCATTTGGCAATTTTTAATCTCCTGTTTTATCCAGGGAGAAATTCAAGATTGAGCTAGAGTAGTTCAGGTATTAAAAAGTTTAAATTAAAATTACAAGTTTCATTTTCTAATTACAAGTGCCAGAAGCATGTTTGTTAGCAACATGACAAAGTAACAAAATCAAAGATGTTAATGTTAAAGTATCATCCAGTGTGTAATTTTTTTCTTAAATTACAGAGACCCTCATTAGGAAATCATTACACTTTACATCACTCAATCACCTTAATAAGTGACATCTGAAGCAGAGATAACTCATGTTGTTAAGAAGAACCAGAAACCTAAGAGCAGATGCAAGATGTAAGAGCAGTTGTAAAATGTCTAGATTTTACATCCCATCTGTTTAAAGCACCCAGTACAGACTGATCAAAATCATCCATCCCACACACTTTTCTCTCTTTCCTTGGCCGAGATGGCCCTGCCTTCCCTGCATGAGCAGTCTTTGTACAAGGAGGATGTCAGCACCATGTCCTACCATGCAAGTAATGACTGAAATCCTAACAAACAAAACCTACCCACAAACCTAAACACCCTCCCCGAAAGATGGTGTGAGAGGCCAGACTACAGGGAAACAGGGTCAGAATTGTGTTTCCTCACTTAGGGCATTTAACTAGGGCTGTTCTGGAGTTATCTGATAGAATTTGGTTTTGGTTTTTAAGTTTAAAAAAAAAGGTTTATGTTAAAAATTCTTCCTTTTCCAGTCACTGTAGGCCTCGTACAAGAACTGAGTCATTGCTATCACAGTACCAGAAAGAAAGCTGTTCAATTATTTCCTGTTCAATTTAGAAGAAAGGGAACAAACCGCTTGTTACTCTGCATCAAGCATATGTATCCTTGGGTGGTTTTCTTTATAATTTCAGTTGCTCATACACATCACATCCTCACAGCATGCTCTCTCTGGAATAACAGGTGCAGTTGCACAACTGTAGAACCTGGCTTTCCC
>NW_010179290.1:20619-36475 GCF_000695765.1 Mesitornis unicolor
GACAGTACAAAACTGATCCCAAGAATGTGAAAGTGTAAGAGCGTCTGTCCAAGATTTAGGGGCCAGCCCAGCCCTGAACCACAACAGGCTCCAAAAAGTGTATATCTTTTATTTCTGCATGTGCAATTACGGAGGATAACTGAAAGCTTTAATTCTGTGAAAACAAAATAAATACTATGCACATTCAGTAAAAGTTAGGGTTGTTTTGGTCTTTTTAAAACAGTTATTAAACAAAAAACATTGGACATGAAAGACTGCAAAAAGAACCTGTTAACTTCATGCACCAAGGGAGGTGAGCTGAAGCACTGAGATGAAGGGCATTACCTCCAAAGCCTTTGTCTTTTCATCTTCTGCTTTCTTATGCTGAAGCTGTTGTTCCTCAAACAAACCTTGTAGCTCTGTTTTCCTCAGACGTTCTGTCTGCAAGTCTTCAAGCGCAGCTGTCAAAGCTTTTTCTTTTCTCTCCAATTCAGAGCTGCAAAGTTCAAAATGACACTTCTGTCTATGTGCAGAACAGAACAGCCTTCACCAGCAATGCAAACAACACATTTTGGGTTACTTTTTGTGAGTTGGTCTATTGATTTGTTTCTTAGATTTGTTTCTGATTTTTTAATAAAATCACAGCTATTTAGCATCTGAAAACATTCACCTCCCATCAAGCAAAGCTAGCATTACTCTGTTTAGTAACAGTGAGAGATAGCGAGAAGTTATCTATCCTGGCAGAGCAAAACTGTTGTCTTGTGAGAGGAAAGACACTGGCATACACTAGGAATAAGGTTGGAGGTGAGAGGGAGAAGACAAAAACTATACAGAAGATGAAAGGCAAACAGAACTCCCAACCAAAAGACAAGACAAAAGCTGCAGGAGTGGGGTACATCAGGGATACAGAGATCCAGTCTGCTCACTTATACACCCGTACAACACGCACTTGTTTCCATAATCTTCTCAGTCAAAGCTACTGAAAAGGTAAGTGTGCAGATTTGAATTTAAGAATAAAAAAAAGTTTAAGCAGTTAATAAAGAAAAATGAACATATCCATGAGAAGTGAGAGAGGTTAGTTTTCCTCCTTGTATTTCCAAGTGGATCCAATGACTCTTTCAGACCTGTTGATAAATAAGATAAAATAACTGAATAAATCTACCGCTCACCGTAACTGGTTTATTTCCCTCTGAAGCTCTTGTAGGGATTTCTGCAGCCTGTCATTCTCTTGCTTACTTTCATAAAGCTCTGATTTCAGGGCTGCTTTTTCTTGATTCAAGAGTTCACATGTTTCAGAGGCTCTCTTCTTGTCCTCAGACAAGGTGCTGTGCAAGTCACTTACGATAGATTTTACCTGCTGAAGCTTATATTCTAATAATTCAACTAGGATAAGAAAATGTTAACGGTTATTTGTATTACAGAAAATTTGACAATATGTTATCACAGTTACACTGGTTCAAACTGGGGGAAAAAGAAGTCAGCTGTATTAAAGTACTCTTGTCTGGAGAACTAGTTTCTTTTCCAACAAGATATGAATCAGCAGGAAGATGCACATACACACTGCAGCTCTGCTGCTAGTGGGCCACGCAAACTGAGAACATGAAAGCTGCATGAGACTGAGAGCCATTGGGATATACTGTCAGCAGCCTGCTACTGATGGATTCTAAACCTCATTAAGCAAATCCATCCATTCATTTCTAACTTAAGATCTATAGAATTCCTGAAGGGCAACGAGGGTATTTTACTACCCTTGATGGGTTTTTTATGTGTATACACTATTTAAGAGTCACCTTTCAGTTCTTGCACTGGATTATTTTAAAGCTTCTCTTTGATTTTCACAGATTTTTCTTAACTTCTAATATTACAACAAATTCCTTCCTCTGCTAAAATCGTAAGAAGCCTGAGTGTATTAGCAAAACTGAAGATTTGTACAGCATCTGCTTCTTTGTAAGTCCTTTTTTTTTTGCCTTTTATCTTCTAGGCAAAAAAGGAAACTGATGTAGAAGACTAGATAACAAGAACTCTGCGATTACCACCTTTCCTCCGAAGCTGGTGTTCTTGTTTGCTCCCATGATCTTCCACGTTGGTAAGGGTTTCCTGTAACTGCTGTAGCTTCTCCTGGTTCTGCAGATGTGCCATGCGTAGCTGAGCTCGGAGGTCCTGTATTTCCGAGAGCAAGCTATTGCGGTCTGAGGAGAAAAGGTGCTCTACAACCAACTGCCTCTGCTCCTCCTGAAAACAAAACAAGTTCTATTAAATCTACAAGGCTGTTACTACAAACCAGCTGTGTAAACCTAAAACCTGGATATTATCAGCAAAAAAATCCCAAACAGATTCAGAGGTTGCTTAATATATACCCTTTGCAAGATAAGTCTGTGAAGCTCTAGATGGGATTCTTCCCCTTGTCCCTTTTTATCGAGTATTTCCTTCTCACTGTCACAATCTTTCTGGATGCCAGCTAAAATATTCAATTGACTTTGTAACACAATAAACGAAGTTTGAGAAAAATCGTACCAAAATACAGATCATAAAAGCCTACTGATCCCACGCAATCTGGATTAATGCACAAGGTAAGATTAAACAACGGCAGTAACAGAACTGTAAAAACCATTTAAGAATATGGGGAAATAGAAGAAGTGATTTATGAACATAATAGCAAGATATTTCCTTACTTGCTGTTTCATGATATACTCAAGTTTTTCCAGTAATGAACCTTCATCACCAGACCCAGGATTGGAGAAGTGAGACTTCAAGTCAATTTGCAACATATTTCTCTCCTTCTCAAACACGCTCTGTACTGCTTGCAGAAGTTCTCCTCTCCAATCAGCAGCAATACCTGAAAATTCCTGTCAAAAATATTTTTTTTTAAATGGCATCTCTCTCAATCTCTAACCCACTGTATTTCCTGTCACTACTCTGTAAGGGTATACCAATCTGTTAATTTAAGCAGACCAAAGGTGTCCAGAGGTCTGTTCAAATGTCAGAAAGGAAAGAGTGCCTTTCTTCTCATACATAGATCGATCGATCTATCTGTATACGCACACACTAACGACAAAATAATATACATTTTTCCTCTATATAAAAAACTGGTTATCTTGCTTTAAATGACATTTTTATTGTCATACCTTTTCTTTGCTATTTGCCACCCTGCTAAGGTAATCTTTCAGCGACCGTATCGCATCCAGCAAGGCTAAGACCTCCTTCTGCCATCCCTCCATCGCTGCTCTGGTCTGCTGAACATTTTTCAGCTCCGTAAAACCAAAGGGATGTTCTGACAAAGCCAATATTTTGCAGCTCTCCTCGTATACCATCTTCAGCACAGCCTGAGAAGACAAAAAAACATAATGCATAACTCTGACAGCGTAAGAGTGTGATGGGATAGCACTAGACAACAAAAACAAGAAGGGTGTGATACAGACAAAGGCACGCAGGTCTGCCCTGCTACTTGGCATGCTTCATAGACTAAGAATACACATATACACGTACAGAGTGAGCCAACAGCTACCAGGCAGTTTTTAGCTCCTAACAACAGAGTTCAGTATTCAAGAATGGAGACCACTGTATTCTTAAATACTGCATTCACAATGTTAAAGTACCAATGGCAGCCTCGACAGCATATCTTATTGATGTGTACACCAATGTGCTAGCATGCAACTAAGCCAAAGGACTGCACTTTGTTTTTGTTGTTTCTGAACTATTTAGCTCACTTTCCTAGGAATAAATTAAACTAAATTCTACCAAGTCTGAGAAGCCACGTTATAAACTCCAGTCATGCCAGAAAACTGGATTATATATTCAGGCAACCTTGGCTTAATTTGGCATACTATGTACAAATAACATCTCCCAAAATAATCAGCCTTAATAATTTATACAGTGGAAATTGTTTCCTCTGATATTGTCAGGAAGAATAATCTCTTCTAAATAAATTCTCTGTTCACAATCTGTTACATCATGCACAGATGTTTCCTGGTCTCTTTTCAAGGAAGGTCACTGGAGATTTAAGTCCTTGTCTACAAACATCTCATCAAAAATATCCCAGCCCTACTGTGGAGCTGTTTCTCACTGCTATTGCTTTAACAACAACAATACACAGTACTTTTCCTTAACTCTTGATATTCTTTCTTTGCACTTTTTTGAATGACTTAACTTCTGAACCATCTTGAGTTGCTTTTCTGTCACTGGAATCAAAATAGCGATCATTTCAAGAACCAGTGCTAAACGGTAAAAAACTTTACTAAACATTAACAACAGAAACACACCAAAGTGTTCAAACTAAACATTCAGTACTGGAATATGCACTCAGATCTTACAGCCAGTAGAGACTAGGTTGATGATTCATGAAAGAAAGTAAATTAAAAAATACTCCGCTTCTTACGAGCCTCTACAAGGCTGCTATAAGGTCTCTGCAGAGCCTTCCATTCTCCAGGCTGAACAACCTCAACTCTCAGCCTGGCTTCACAGGAGACATGCCCTCCTCTGGACCTGCTCCAATGCTCCTGTCCTTCTTACGCTGGGGGCCCCAAAGCTGGATGCAGCACTGCAGGTGGGGGTCTCACAAGAGCAGAGTAGAGGGGAGGAGAGGAGAGTAGAGCAGTCACCTTCTTCGCCCTGTTGGCCACACTTCTTTTGGTGCAGCCCAGGATATGGTTGGCTTTCAGGGCTGTGAGCACACATTGCTGGCTCAGATGCAATTTTTCATCTATCAGTGTACCCAAGTCCTCTGCAGGGCTCCTCTCAATCTACTCATCTTCCAGTCTTTACTGATACTGGAGGTGGCCTTGACCCAGGGGAAGGACCTTGTACTTGGCCTTGTTGAACCTCATGAGGATGGCATGGCCCCACTGCTCCAGCCCATCTAGGTGCCTCTACATAGCATCCCTTCCCTCAAAATGGCATGGCCCCACTGTTCCAGCCCATCCAGGTGCCTCTACATAGCATCCCTTCCCTCAAATGAGCCAACTGCACCACTCAACTTGGTATCATTCATAAACTTGCTGAGGATGCACTCAATCCCACTGTCTATGGCATTAATTAAGATATTAAGTAGTACTGGTCCCTGTACAGACCTTTGAGGGACACCACTCATTGCTGGTTTCCACTTGGACATTGAGCTGTTGACTGTAGCTCTCTGGACACAGCCATCCAGCCAATTCCTTATCTATCTAGCAGTCTACCCATCAAATCCATATTTCTCTAATCTAGAGGCAAGAATGTTGTGTGGGACCATGTCAAAACCCTTACAGAAACCCAGGTAGATGACATCACTTGCTCTTCCCTTGTCCACCAATACAGTCACTCCACTGTAGGTCACCGGATTAATCAGGTGCAATTTGCCCTTGGTGAAGCCACATTGACTGTATCTAATCACTTTCCTGTGTTGCATACACTTCAATGTTCCAGGAAGATCTGTGTCATAATCATACTGGGCACTGAGATGAGGCTGAAAGGTCAGTAGTTCCCAGGGTGTCTCTAGTTATCTATTGCAATAAGAATCACCCAGAATTAAATTTCCTTGAGGTACATGTCCTACTTCCCCATCTTCCCACACTATTCTGCAAAAGACAAATCATCCCATATCAAAATTGTCTTAGCATGAATCCAAAACAAAGTCTCACTAGCTACTATGAGGAAATTAACTATCCCAGATAAAACCAGGACACAGGGTCCTCTTTGTTACTCTTTTTAGAAATGGGTGTGATGTTTCCTTTTTTCCCCAGTCACTGGGGACTTCACCTGACTGCCATGACTTCTCAAAAATGATGATGAGTGGCTTAGCAACTACATCTGTCAATTACCTCAGGGCCCTGGGATTCATCTCTTTGGGTCTCATGGACTTGTGTATGTTCAGGTTCCTCAGGTGATGTTATCTTCTCTTATGATGGGAGGGACTTTGTTCCCTCAGTCCCTGCCTTGATGTTCAGGGACTTAAGATGTAAGAAGGGTAATTGTCAGTGCAACCTTGGCAAAAAAGTTCACCTCAGCCTCGTCAGTTGTCACTAGTTCTCCTGTCTTATTTATCGTGTGTGTGTGTCTACACACACATTTTCTTTAATCTTCTTTTTCTGTCCAACGTGCTTGTAGAAGCCTTTCTTATTCTTCCTCACATTCCTTGCCAAATTACCCTCCAACTGCGCCTTAGCTTTCCTGATCACATCCCTACACATCCAGGCAGCATCCCTATATTCTTCCCATGTTACATATGAATCCTTGGTTACACTGTCTGTGCATTTTCTTCTCACACTTCTGTTCAACAAGGGGGTCCACTCAGCCATGCTTGTCTCCTGATTAAGGATTTTGATTAAGAATCAAAACCTCTGGTGCTCTAAGAAAGATGTCCTTGAATAGCTGCCAGCTCTGTTCTGCTGCTTTATCCTTGAGGGCAGTTTCCCACAAGTCCCATCCACACATTCCTTAGACAACTGAAAGTTTGTGCTCCTATATTCAGACTCTACTCTGTTTTTCAAAGATAGCTCTGTAAAATCAATTTATTTTTTTCTTAACATAGAGAGGAAGCCTGCTGGTTCTCTGTCCTTGCCTGTCTCTTCTGAGCAGTTTACAGCCATCAATTGCATCTCTCCAATCGTGTGATTTGTCCCACCACGTTTTGGTTATAGCAATTAGATCATACCTTTTAAACTGCACAGTAACTTCCAACTCCTCCTGCTTGTTTCCCACGCTAAAAGCATCGGTATAGAAGCATTCACTTGGGCTGTCGACTGTATCACCTTTCTGAAGGAACATGCCCCGCTTCCTTTGTGGCATTTCATAGGTGTTTTCCTGTTGGTTCCTAATACAGTAGCAGCCCCTGGCTGCTCTTTATTGCTCAAAACTCTATCCCCTTCTCCAGCTAAGTCCAATTTAAAGCTCTCCCTATAGGTATGGCCAACTGAATGTGAAGACACTCTTGTCCCACTTGGTCAGGTGAAGCGCATCAGCTCCCAGTAGACCTGGTTTCTCAAAGGTAGATCCATGATCATAGAAACCAAAACCTTGACTATAGCCCCAGTTAGAGCCAGGCATTCACCTGGTCTTGTCCTCCATCCTGGACCCCTTTCCTCTGACTGGGAGGACAAAGAAGAATTACTAATTACAGATACTAATGCTTTATGTGCTTTTCTGGCAGCACTGGTTCTAATGCTAGTGGGTGGTTCCATCAACTCTGCACGGTTGGCTTTTCCTGGATCACGTCAGTTACTTAATGTGCCCTTTATTCTCCAACACCAGAACATCATGTCTGTTATGAAGAGCCACTGCAGAGGATGGGGGAAAGCTTCTCCCTCTGCCTTGAGCAGAGATGAAGGCCCATTCTCCATCTTGTGAGTTACTTCTGTCAGTCAGCTTGAGTTGGAGTTCAGGCTTACCTTCCCCTTTCACAGCCTTCCTTCATTGCACAGATTTTCCTTCATTTTGCTGAGCAAGCTGAAAGAATCTGCTAAACATTTTAGGAGAGAGCATTCACTTCCTAAGAAATGTATTCCTTCTAATTTCTTACTACTAAAGTTTCTTCAAGTATTTGAACTCCCTGTAGCCCACTGCACTTAGCCATGTACTTCTCACCAGCCTCACAGATGAGATGATTTGGAGCACCGAATTTCTCCCGTTCACCAGCTGGAATTCCTAGAATGGCTGAGAGCTTGTTTAGCTACTGCATCAAAATGAAGAGTCCCAGCCATATACTTTCCTAAACTTCCCTTACTGACTAGAGTACGCAATCCCTGCTTAGTCTTCTGTAAATATTCTTCATACTCCTTGAACTGACTCTGAAAGACCCTGCCACGCCTTGCAGTGGCGTTTCCACAGCTCTCCATCATATCAGAATGACCACAATAGGCAGGGAAACATGATGTCAGCTAACTATGCTTACTTACAAAACAGCTTTCTGTGAAGCCTCCAAGAAAAACCCATAAAACAGGTTAATTTGTCCTCGTACTGCAACATTCTGGAACATCACTAGTGCTGTCCTAGCAAAACTTTTTTAATTCTAGCAAGTACAAGCAGTCTTGTCAGTAAATTTGTCACATGACAAATCTGAATCACAAAAACTACTCAAGAACCATAATGAACTTGAAGTTTAAACCATTACAGAACAGTTCACAGTGTAAAGTAGCAGCTAAATCTATTTTACATTAGCATTTCATTTCCGCTGTTTCAGTTTTAGTTTGCTGGTACGTTTATATTAATCATATATTACCTTCAGCTGTGGTGAAAGCATTTCCTTTTCTCTCACTGATTCCATAATATCTGGAAACATTCCACAGTACCGCAGATAAGCCACGAACCTAGCATCCAGGTGGTCTGATGTTTGTAGCTCCTGTTTTAGTTTAGCTGCCAAATCTGAGCTGTCATCTGCAGAGAGAGGCAGCACCCACAAGCGTTACAAAGATGAAAAGAACTTGAAACCAGCATAACTATTTGCAAAATAACCATGATTTCTGCTACTAGTATGAATGTACAATCAGCTGAACTTGGTTGGTTGTGATCTCAACTAACTTAAATAAGTAAAAGGGCTGTAAGTTGCCTTTAGCACCACAGAAAGCGGTGCAGTTAAGTCAGGACTCACTAAAACCCCATGCCTCCTTTTCAATATATAAAGTTGAAAAGGTAAATGCAGACTTCCATTAGCAAAAACATACAGGTCTTTCTAAGCAAAGAAGCATCTGAAAAAGGCACAGCTTTCAAACAAAAGACATACCTACAGTGGAAGAAAATGGGAGAAAGAGGAAATGTTACAATAGTTTTATACTGAAGTTAACAAAAGGTCAAAGGAATCTACAAAAGAAGTTAAACTTACTGTTGCTATATCCATCGCTCATCGCATCTGTGGCAGATACTCTTGATCTTACATCATCTTGTAAATCAGAAGGGGTTAAATTATCAGCTTCTCTCATCTGCTTGGAAATAAATGTTCATATTAATTTAGTTTTCTGAATCCAGCTGTAGTGTATTCTGCATTTATAACAACTTGTTACTAGTGCAAATTTTAGCAAACCCCTAAGTACCAGCATTTGAAGAGTCCTCTCAACCAACCTTCTGAGAGCGCAAGAGCAATACCCATATTTTTACTGACACCACGTCAGCAGTGTGTAGACATGCAGGATGTAAGGGTTGCTGTAAGCAGCTCATTGATAGATTTTAGGGTTTGGAAGACTGTTTTCAATTATTAGAAGCAGCGCTGACAGTGAGAGAGGAACATCCAGAGCGTTAACAAGGTTCAACAAGGCCAAGTGCTGCGTCCTGCACTTTGGTCACAACAACCCCATGCAGCACTACAGGCTTGGGGATGAGTAGCTGGAGAGCTGCCATGCAGAAAAGGACCTGGGGGTCTTGGTTGACAGCCGACTGAACATGAGCCAGCAATGTGCCCAGGTGGCCAAGAAGGCCAACAGCATCCTGGCCTGTATCAGAAATAGTGTGGCCAGCAGGAGTAAGGAGGTGATTGTGCCTCTGTACTCGGCACTGGTGAGGCCGCACCTCAAACACTGCGTTCAGTTTTGGGCCCCTCACTACAAGAAGGACATTGAGGCGCTGGAGCCTGTCCAAAGAAGAGCAAGGAAGCTGCTGATGGATCTGGAGAACAAGACTTATGAGGAGCAGCTGAGGGAGCTGAGATTGCTTAGCCTGGAGAAGAGGAAGCTGAGGAGAGACCTTATCGTTCTCTACAACTACCTGAAAGGAGGTTGTAGAGAGGTGGGAGTTGGTCTTTTCTTTCAGGTAACCAGTGACAGGACAAGAGGAAATGGCCTCAAGTAGCACCAGGGGAGGTTTAGATTGGATATTAGGAAAAAATTATTTCCTGAGTGGTCAAACACTGGAACAGGCTGCCCAGGGAGGTGGTGGATGTGGTACTTCAGGACATAGTTTAGCAGGCGTGGTGGTGTTGGGTTGACGGTTGGACTTGATGATCTTAGAGGTCTCTTCCAATCTTAATTATTAAGTTAGTGGACCTACCTGTCTTGTTGTGCAAGTTTCTACTTGGCACCAATGACCCAACAATAATCCGAGGGGGCAAGAGCTGAGCAGTCTTGTTTAGAATTAAATCAGGTATGAAATATCACTTACCAAAACCTTCTTCTCCATATCTTGCTCATCATCAACAGAGTAGGTACTTTCAGAGAAAGCTGGAGATTTTCTATCTGCTCCCACTGCTGCTTCCTCACTGTCATTTTCATACAGGTTAGAATAACTCAGCAATACAGAATTATCTTCTTGCATGGATGACCTGGTGTGCATTGTTTCAAAATCGGTGCTTCCAACTTCCGAAAAGGGCGTCAGATGAAGCACCGGTTGAAGTTCTGTGCTCATATCTTGCTTTCTCATAATCTCAGGTGAGCCCCACGAAGCCGTATCTGCAATGAAATTCTGGAAGTCTTTCAAAGTATCTTTGCCTATGTTCAAATTGGGTTTTGAAGAATCAGGAGTTTGATGAATTTCTAACGTTTGCTGGCAATGCTTTTTCAAATCTTGCTTCTCTTCAGAGTTGTTGATCACATCCAATTCCTGAGGCAAGACATTTTCACATGATCGCTTAATCTGAGTTTTCGGATTTATATTGCGAGCTGTCAAGCCAAACATAACTTCATCTTTTTCCTACAATGAAGTAACACATATTAATTGTTTAATAGAATTTAAATATGACTTTACAAGCTGAAAAACATGCATTAAAAAAGATTTCTCAAATTTAATAGTTCTATCTTACTATTCCCAGGTTTTACATAAAAATGATCTGACAGTCCAGGATATTTTATATGCCAGTTAAACAAGCTTTTTAACAAGTATATCATCAGTAGGAGAAAAAAATATCTGTACAATAAGCAAATGTATTTCTTCAGAGCTGACTTTTGTATCAGTCAGGAAAAAAAGAGTATTCCTTGTAGCTGTGTAGATAATCTTCCTACTTTCAAATAAACACAAATCAAAATGTGTTGCTTTCCTAACTGGACAAATCTCCTGAATTATCTTAAGCCTTAATTCATGACCCAGGGCACCAGGAAAAAAGTTATTAAGAAGTCTACAGACTGTTCCTATGCCTGCCATTCCAATGCAGGAGAAACTGGAGACCATCTACATCTAGTCACTGGAGGGAAGAGCAACATCGATTCTCACATCCCGACAGCCATACAATCCAACACGTTATACCTAAATTTTGGTAAAGCCATACTTGTATGTTTTAGCATCCTGTTCACACAGGGGTACTCGACCCTTCTCTACCCTTCCACCCACCAACCCCTCTACTTCCCTCAAGCATCAGTCGACAAGCTTAGGGCTCTACTGATCAGCAACACTGCAGGCTATTTCTCAAACTCTGACTCCACAAAACCAGACACCCTAGGTCAGACCAAAGTCTATCTGCCAAACCACCACCTCTGGCAGGGGCCAACAGGGAAACACAGCCAGCGTGGACACAACAGCTGCCCATCTTCCTCAGTTCTTCAGATCCTTGCACACAATTAGCCATTTCCCAGCC
The DNA here is from genome assembly GCF_000695765.1 of Mesitornis unicolor. Lineage (NCBI taxonomy): Eukaryota > Metazoa > Chordata > Aves > Mesitornithiformes > Mesitornithidae > Mesitornis > Mesitornis unicolor. Next base: position 32,063 of record NW_010179290.1, read on the forward strand.
TGAGGGTTTAGGTATCTGAAGGGCCACAGAACCTTTCCAGCATTTTTCTCCACCGTGTGAAGGCAGGGTCACTAAACAGGCCAAGACCAGACTTCCACCTTCAAACTGCAGAGACATCAAAATGTCAATACTGTGTCATGGAGTATGCAGATACATCCCTGCATACCTTGCTACAAGGGCTCTCATTAAGTCAGCATTTCTATGTAAAGAGCTTTCTTCCCTCAAGGCCTCCTGACATTATTGGGTTTTTTCCTATGACCTTAATACTCTTTTTAACAAGCAAATGTGTCACAGACATCATGGGAAGGCTGTTGTTGCAGAGTAGCTGCAACAACTTCAACGAGTCCACCTGCTTGCTCCAGAAGTCAAGAAGTCAAACCTTCTCCCTGTCTTTCAGCCTGTGAACCTGTTACTCACCCCACCTGGAGGCTGACATCCAAACAGAACATCTCTGAAACACATGAAAACACCTTTACTCTCATCCTCCTAACCTCAGGGATCCAGTGTGGTAGGACTTGCCATCACCAAGTGATTAAGGAACCCTAAGGCCAGTGTCCAACTCACTGTAATTGCAGGGCCTACCAATGCTATTAACACAGACACTCCTAAGGGAAAAGTAGACATAGGCATGCTCCTGGCAAAGGCTGTGCCTCTTCTGTGGCAGAAGGGAGACTTCAGAGCATATATTGAGCATGCCAAGCTGCAGCTTTTCTTCTGATGCCTCCACAAGTTACACAGAAGGTCTGGCTGTCCTGCTCTCTCCGTTTTTAAATCTTCAGGCACTGAATCCTCTCAAAGCCTCCTCCAGTAGACAACTACATAGGAAGTTAGGTGGCTACGCTGTGATGCTGCCTTGTATACACACATTCAATGGTTTAATGGACATCATTCTGCACAGGTCATTCAATGCTATTCCCATCTGGTCTCTTTTTCTGAGGGATTTCTCAGACGGGTCCTGAACATGCAGTATCACCTAGGCAAATGGCACTGATCCAAACCAGAACTTCTAAGCAAATGGAAATATAAACACCAGTAATGATCACACATTTTGCATAGCTACACTCTTCATTTCTGCTTGAAAAAGAAACAAGTGATTTTACTTGTAACTAGTAACTATCCTGTCTTTTTTTAAATAAGAAGAGATGGCATTCAAATATAATTTAAATAAGATACATCCTAAACGCATTGGTGTATCTCACAGATAGCAGACAAAGGCCTAATAAAAACCCTGTTACCACTGAGTAGGTTTTAAAATGAAGAACTGAATCCTGTTGTGATTTTTGGGCTATGAAGCAAAATGGCAAAATAATAGGAAACATTCTGTAACATCATAGAAACTTTGCAAGTAGGACTTTCCCATGAGTGATACCAGATATGAGAGAGTGTCACAGTAGATACAGATTTCTAAAGGTGGATTATATATGATAAATGCATTTTCAAGTAGTTCCCCAAGACAGTCATAAAGCACAGCAAACCTAGTCCTAGTAATGGACAAGTAGTGATGCATTGACTGTGGCCAGCTGCCAGACACCCATCAGCTGCTCTCTCACTCCCCCTCCTTAACAAATCAGGGAGAGAAAATGAGATGGTAAGAGCTCATGTGTGGAGATAAAGACAGAGATATCACCTAGGAATTACTCTTACAGGCAAAACAGAATTGACTTGGAGAAAAGGTACTTAATTTATTGCCATTAAAGTAGAATTGGATGGCAAGAAACAAAGGCACACACTGAAACAGCTTCCCCTCTGCCCTGCCTTTCTCTCTAGGCTCAATTTTCCTCCTTCTTTACAAAATCCCCTACCTCCTCCCTTGCAGTGTGGATAACTGCTCTAGTATGGTCTCTTCCATGGGTTGTTTCTCACACTTTTCCCCCACCTCGCTCCTCACTGGCTGTGTAGCATTTTGCCCTGAAACATGATTTTGTGGCAGTGCTATGCACATGGCTGATGGGCTCAGCTGTGTCCAGCATGAAACAGCCCCAGCCTTTTCTCATAGAGCTCCTCTGCAGCACCCCACTGCCACCATCCTGCCTCCTACACCTGAGAGATATCTTAGGATCCATCCAACACCAGAAAAACTGAGTGGATAAGGTTTCCACCCATCCTTGCACTGTTCTTAGACCTCCCAGGCATCTACCTCTGGCTACTGCTGGCGAGACTACACAAAGACAGACCCTTCAACTGACTCACCACAGCCATTTTTATGCCACAGTATTCGTCTTCATCCTTAGAGCACCGAAAAGCATACATTATGGAGCTTTATATGACACATAACATTGGATTATTTTAAAAAACAGATGACTGTTAAAACACAAATCACATACCAGTTTATCAGTAGGGGAAGCCAGCACTGCAGATGATGGATCAACATTTGCTTCCGGTTCTTTCAATGCCTCCATTCCTTCTTTAAGGGCTTTGCCGTTTCTTTCTCTCCGGCAGGACGTCTTGAAAAGGTTATTCTCTTCATGATCACGTTGCTCCTTTGGCTTGTACAACTCCAACTGTGAAATAAGTTCACCTCTTTCCAATCGTAGGGCTTCAAGCTCTTTCACATAGGCCTCAATTTGGTCTTTCAGTTTTGCAGTGCTACCTTGCAGCTCATTGATTTCTTTCTGATAAGCTAATTCTTTCTGATTCAGGGCTTGCACTTGCAAACCAAGCCTAGAAACTTCTAACTGAAGACTATAAACATCTTGAGCCTGACTTGCATCTCTTTTTTCCAACTCGGTTTGAAGCTCTGCTGCCTTTTTTGTTAAGTACTGCAACTTGGTTGTCTCAGCTTCTCTTTGATCTGCCATCGTCTTCATTTGCATATCTTTCTCTAGAATATTTGCTTCCCTTTCTCTAACAGCATCTTCAAGTTCTTGAATGTGAGAAGAAGTCATCCTTGCTTCAGCCTCTTTCTGAGAAAAACGTTTTTGGAAAAGGCTGTGCTCTTCCTGAAGTGCATTGTACTGTATTCTTAAAGAGGTTAGCTCTGCAATGTGCTGCTCTGATGACTCTCTTAATTTTTGGCATTTTTTATCCAAAATTTCCACTTCCACTTTGAACTGCAATTCCCTCTCTTCTAGTTGCTGCTGCAGAGCTTCTCTAGCAGTTGAGACAAGCTCTAGTTCCTCCTGAAGTTCTCTCACTTTGGAAAGCAGCAATGCATTTCTTCTGTTTGGATCATTTTCCTGACAATCTCCCTGTCCTTTCCTCAACTCATTCTGAAGATTTTCCACTGGCTTTCCCAGTGCAAGTTGATAGAGATCATCTTGATTGTCACTAACTTCATGACATACTGGTCCAAATTGTGCCAGCTCTTTTTGAAGTTTCTCAATTACTCCATGGAGTTGCTCTACCTCTTCATCTTTGTCCTTACGCAGCCTTTCCTGGTCACTGTGAAGGTGTTCAACAAGTGATCTGAGTTCTTCAATTTCAGATTTCTGGTGTTCCACAACCTAGGCAACGGGATCAGGTCTGAATGTTACAGTATGTAGGCAGAATTACTATTGAACATGAAGTTTAAATTACAATTCTCTTCTGAATCAAGCAGGCATTAATTCACACATTTAACAGCAGGAAGAATTGCACACTTCAGCTAGTTGCTAATCAGAACACTTTCTGCTCTCCTCAGAGAATTATCAAACAGATTTCATTTATGGTAAGGTTCTATATACTTTACTTCCCTCCAAATCAGGCAATGAACACAAAGTAAGTGCTCTTACTTTACTCCCCAGAGTATTCTCTAGCTCATGCTGGAGCCTCTTCATCTGCTCATTCAAGTGATCGATTTCTTGATTCTTTTCTTCAAGTAGTGCTTGTGGGAATGACAAAGCTGAGGAATCACTAATGCCCAGGTCCTGATCTTGCTTCACATGAAGTTTTGTTAGATCCTCCTGATCAGAAAAAACAGCAATTAGAAATTACTTACTTTCTCTCCCAAACTAATGGCAGAACAGAACCTAGGGCTTTACTTAAACATTCCATTACTATGAAGAACTCAAGAACACAACTACAGCTACTTTGTTTAGATTTTTACCACAGGATTAGATTGCCACATTTCTCAACTGTCAAGGTTAGAGAGGAACACCCTGAGCTGCCAGACTGACAACTGACCAGTTTTCTAACTTGCAACATTTGTTATGGCTGTAGAGGTCAGGGAATGCACACAACTGTATGACAACACAATAGTTCATAACCTGTCAGGGCTAGAAATAAGCTAAGCTTTATATTTAAATCAAATGAGTGTGGAAGATAATGCCATAAGCATGAATCTAGAGTATCAGTGCTTTCCTGTTCTATGACAACCAGCGCTTTCCTGTTCTATGACAACCAGCATTCACCATGTAACAGTAATGGTTATATCAATATGCCCTTGACAAGAGAAACAAGCTCAGTACCAGTAACATCATGTCATGGTTTAGGCCC
>NW_010179291.1:0-254 GCF_000695765.1 Mesitornis unicolor
CTGGGGAGGATGCTCAACAGGAGAGACATTAATATTTTTAGAGCTGTTTGTTTACATTTTCTAAGAGTCCCAAATTTTGGAGAGATTAAATTAAAAACATAATTGGTATAATTGCTTTTGAACCAGGCATTAATTATCATCTCCGCTTCCTTCTGAAATCCCTGTGGCTTCCAGCAGCCCTCTCTCAAAGCACAGCCCACAGTTTGTGGCAGGGGATATTTTCCAGTACCCCTGCCCGAGGCAGCTGTCCCAGC
>NW_010179291.1:285-7223 GCF_000695765.1 Mesitornis unicolor
GGAGGGCTCCCGTTGCCCAATTTCAGGGGTGTCGGGTGCATTTGGGGAGGAGCCACAGCTCTGCCAGTGCCCCCTGGCACAAAAACCTCCCCAGGGGAGCACCCACCCCAAGCCTGGGCTCCTCCCCAAAGCCTCGGACCCCGGCACAGGGGGACATCCATGACCATGGAGGCCCTGCTTTGCCCCATGTTTATCTCGCAGGGTTTGCTGCGTGCCCTGGGTTTGCTGCACCCCCAGTCCTGCTCATTCACGCTGCCCGCCACCCTCTGCTGTTTTAAATAGGAGAAAATCAGAAAGGAAAACAAGAATCGGGATGAATTCAGAGCTGGTTTTACATACTGCCTGTTCCTTTAAACTCTCTGTGAATTTATGCAGAGGTGTGTCGAGGATGGCGCCTAAGCCCTCGCTGTCGAATGAAGCCGGAGTTCAAGAATTAGATGAGAACTTTCTTGGGCTGCCAATGAGAGCAGATGAAAGGGGCAGGGATTGGGGAGATCAGTGAGCCTGCAGGATGAGACGCTGCTGAGCTGCGAGGGCTCAGCGAAAACCCACTGCTGCTGCTTAAATTACAGAGAAATATTCAGGAGACCGCAAAGCAGCGACAGAGACTTGAGAGGCACCGGGGACCATTGGTGGAGCAGGGGATAAGGAGGGAAGGGGCAGGCGCAGCTCGGTGACCGCGGAGCCGCAGTAAACGGGGGCTGCCCGGGATGCACCGTGGGCTGGGACCCCTTCCTGGGGTGCAGAGAGAAACACGGCGTCAAAAATACCATTATTGTCTTGTTTCTTCTTGGCCGTTTTGGCAGGGAAACGGGGGAGCGTTTCAAAGAAGGTTTAAAGATCTAACATGAAGCACTGCTGACTCTAAATTGCTCCTCTAGGGAAATTTCTTATGGATGACCCAGTCCTCGTCGCAGTTAGGATGAATATTAAACCCGCCCAGAGGTGGTTAGCTGTAATTTGGAGGCTGTGCGCGCCCGAGCACGGGTGACGATTCACCTGCAACCTCGCACCAGGGTCACCAAATTGCCCCCAAAAATGCTTACAAGTTGCTGGTGTTGATGGCTCCTCGGGGGCTGGGCTGGGTCGGAGCAGAGGCATCAATAACTGAGAAAGACGGATTAAAATGAGATGGATCAAACACAGCCTGTGCTGCCTCTAAATCGTCCCCGGGTTGGTTTTAAGTGACATTGACCTATGGTTGTAGCATCAGCAGAGGACTCTGGTGCCCAGTTCAGGAGCTCGTGGCTCTGAATTAAGGCTTTGCTGTTTTGACTGTGGGTTTCTCCTGGGAACTGAATTTTGGAGGCCTCGCTGGGTCAGAAGCAGATATCGTTTCCATTACTTCTCAACGCAGTAAATGTTTTCCCCTTTCCATCTCTGTGCCTTAAAACATCATTCCTGCACAACCTTAATTACCCTGAATCCTTGGTGCTCTTTGAAGGAATAGGAACCCAGAAGAAATGTCGGGAGCAAAACATGTGAAAAACCCCACAATTGCAATATTTTATGGGTTCAATTTCAGCCCAGAAAAACAGCCTGAAAGGGAAAAGCCGTTGTACTGCATCGTAATGGGTGTGATGTGGAAAGAATATGAGGCTCATTTCAGCACAAAAACAGGAGTTTAAGCAGAGGTTTTCAGGTTTTCATCCTCAGCAGCAGCTCAGGCCCTGCTGTGCTCGTTGTGAGGGTGTCAGGGGGTGAACACAGCACCCAGGTTTCCTGGCCTGCACAAAGCGGTGTCTGTGGAGTTTGCACATCGGGGCCAGTCCCTGTGTTTCCTTCCCCCTCTCCTCCGTGTTTGCTGCAGCGAACTTCACGTGCGGATTCAATTTGCACGTTGAACATGCGTTGAAAGTGAAATCTGGACAATTTGGGCTGGATTTGTCCATCGCATGAGTTGGGAAAAACAAACTCATGGACGTAAAATGGTGTTTGAATCGTCATTCCAGGCACTGTGGTGCTTTATGGCATTGAAGCCGGTGGTGCTGTGGCCGCAGAGCCCATCTCACAACGTCCTGCGTGGCTGACACAGGCACCAAGTGAGGGGGCTCTATCGGACACCACAATGTTCCCCCTTTTTGCTCATTTCCTAGTGAGGATCTGGTTCCTCCCTGACCCAAAGCAGAACTGAAGCCCTTGCCCTGCCCCACTCAGTCTGCCCAGGCCTTTGCAGGGGCAGGACGAGGGCAGCAGTGGCGTTTTGCCCAATTCCCCACGCTTTGTGTCCCCCCGGGCGCTGCCGGCCCCTGTCTGGGGTCTGATGGTGGAGCCGTGTGAGAATGGCAACACAACTCTTGTCCTTTTACAGAATAATAGAGGAATAACAGGGCCACTGTTACAGCCCCTCCTGCCCACAGGAACCTTTGGGTTGGGTCCAGGAGTTGCTGTTTGTGCAGGGCCCTGTGCTCCAGCAGCTTCTGTGGGACTGTTTGATGGGGGTGCACTGCAAAGAGGAGGGAGGAGGACGATCACCCTTAAAGTCCTAAAACACGGAGGGACTTCTGTGCCCCCCAGGGTGAAGCGCGGCTCCGCACCCCCGCAGGGGGGGATTGGGGATGAAGCTGCTGCGCCATCCCAGATGGTTTGCAGTGCTGATGCCGGCTGCTAAACGGGGTTTACTTTGACAACTGCTGTTATGTGTAATTAGGATATTGCAGAGTGAACTCGGGAAATCATCTCTAAATGCCTGCGCGGACCTGAGGGATGCTGAAAATTGCAGATTTGTTGTACCACGGGGGTTAATGGATTCTGGTCGCTGCGGTTTGGTGTTTAATCTGCGCCGTGACTGATGGGTGTGGGTGGATGGGACAGGAGCTGGTTTCTGATGGGGCTCTGGGGCAGGTCCTGCACTGCAGCTCCTGGGAAGGGGGCACTGAGCCCCCCAAGGTGGAGTCAGCAGAGAGGGCTTCTGCAGGCAGCACTGCTATGATTTGGGCTGGGAGAGATGAGAAAGGCAAGTGTAGATGTGGCTTGGGCTTAGGATGCGTCTAATGGGGTTTACGCCAAATATTCAAACGTCCATCGAGGGTTTGGGGTGGCCAGGGGGGTGCCTGCCCCAGCAACAGGGGGGTGAGTGCCTTGTTTTGTGCCAAATATTCAAACGTCCATCGAGGGTTTGTGGTGGCCAGGGGGGTGCCTGCCCAGCAACAGGGGGGTGAGTGCCTTGTTTTGGGTTGAAAAGGTGGAATCATGTATTGAGAGCAGCCCCGGTCTGTGCGTCTCATCAAAGACTCAGTGAAATTAATAACGCATGCAAATGTATGCAAATTCCGCTGCTTTTAAATATAGAGGTTTTAAACATGCTAATTAGATGCATATTAATTTTGTAAACAGACACATTGTCTGATCCATAGCAACGCTTCCTCTGTTTTTCAGATGTGAGGAAGGGTTCAGGGACAGGAGCTGGAAATGGTGCGGGAATGTGGGAGATTTGGGTCCGGGACAGCGGAGGGGACGGCGCCTTCCTGGGCAGCGAATGGAGCGGGAAGATCGCCCTTCGTTACACCAGGGGGGTGCTGATGAATGGAAAGGCAAGGGAATTTCTGAAATCGTAAAGGAAACTGCATTTTAAAATTCCTTTGTGCTGAAGTCTGCTAAATCTGTGGAGCTGCCTGCCCTGATACGGAGAAGAGGCTTACGGGGCCGTGTTAATAAAGCAAACAAACAGGAGCACGCTGAGCATGGCAGGGGATGTGACACGGGTGAAGGAGATGGATTCCCCCACGGGTGGCTCATCTCATACACCCGTAACAGTGCAGGTTTGGGGGTGCTGCTGGGCGAGGGGTCCCTGGCACCCAGCAAAACGCGTGGGGAGAGCACCTCGGATGGGGGCGATGGGGGGCGGCACCGCGTCCCCTCACCTGGCGATGACGAAGAGCACGCAGCTGACGCCCAGGTAGGCCAGCAGGATGTACATCCAGATGTCGGGAGACAGCGGGTTGAGGAAGGAGAAGACGCTGGGGTTGGTCCCGTTGGGTTTGCGGTACAGGATGCTGACCCCCAGCGTCATGAAGGGCTTGGAGAAGTCGATGGCTTTCTCCCGCACGTGGGTGATGGTGAGGGGAGCCACGGCCAGGTCGGCTTTCTGTGCACAACACAGGGAGAGAAAGAAACCTCATTAGAAACCGAGGTGTTTCCATCCCCTTAGAAACACCCGCAGCGCTCACACTGCGGGAACGGGCCAAAAACCCCCCAAAACACAACCCTCGGGTATCCCCTCCCTTGGCACATGGGGCACTCTGGGCACAGCAGCACCCAGGGTACGGCAGGGCCAAGCGTGGGACTGATGTAACACGGTCTGGTTGTTACGAATGCTCTTCATCTCCTCAACAAACACTTCAGACTGGGAAATGCCCCTGATCCTCGCTGTGCTCGCGTCTCGAGCTGTTTGCTGTGCTGTGAAAACCCCCTTGTCAGTGGTGGTTGGTGCTGCTGGTTTTCCAAATCTCAACGCACAGGGAGCCCGCTCCAGAAGGAGCTGCAGGAAGCGATGTTGTACCAGCGCGAGGTACGGGCTCAGTTTCTTCCCTTCTTGGCCAGCATTGTGGTAGAGCTTGAAGGGTCTGAGGAGGCCGTGGTGTGGGGCAGGGGTGCACGGGCACCATCACGAGCCTGCAGGGACTGACCAAAACGTCCTGCCCGGCCCCTGGGGTCTTCTGTGCATCCACCCAGGACGTGATCCTGCTGATTGATTAATGGTGGCTTCACAGCTCGTCATGAGGAACTGCAGCTTGGTCTTCGTCCTGGCTTCTCCTGTGTTTGGTTCTGTTATTTCTGTTGTTCAGCAATCTCTGAAACCTCAATTCAGTGAGCAACCACATCCCACCTCTTCCTATTGGGTAGAGCTGCGTTCATTCCTCTCTCCGAACATTCAGGTTCTTAAAAACCCTTCAGGAAACACAGCCCAGGCCACCGCGATTCCTGGGGGTTTGCAGATCACATTTGGCGCCGTTGGCTGCAGAGGAGATGTGGATGTGTAAATCACGTCTCTGCGGTCGAGCCGTCCTCCCCCGTGCTAGGTGCTTGGCAAACCCGTGCAGGATTTATTTAACATCTGGTCCTGAAAATTAAAATTCTAGATTAACTGTGAGCGATAATTACCTGGAGATACAGTGGATTTGTCGTTACTCGTGAACTTTACATCAGTATTGGCTGTCTTGGAGCACGCTTTGCTCCAGCAGAAACCCTGGGTTCACCGTGTGGAGATCTCTGTGCTGGGGAAGAATGAGACATGCTCTCGTCTGACCTTGCAAATCTTGATAGAAGTCAGTGGAATGTGTTTAAATACAGGAATCTAGGCCTTTCTCTATAGGATGGGCTTTTACATGAGCTGTTATGCATGTGTACATGTGTGTGGGTACAGAAGAGTCTCCTCTCCAAAGAATACGGCTTTGGGGGGCCTGAACAGCAGAGCTTTGGGAACTCCCGATCAAGGGTCAAAGTGATGTGTATTTTTCCTAACACAGTTCGTAGGCTGAGCTCTGCTTGGTTCCCTTTCCTTCTTTACTTTCCAAATGTAAATATACATTTAAAACAGCTTGGTACAGAAAGTGTCCGTTCAATCACTGCCTTTTGTCCAAGCTTGGAGAAAACGCAAACATTATTTTCCCAATTGGTGCTGGTGACGAAGGCTGGGGACGGTGGTTTTAGAGGGGCAGAGGCAGTGCCCGGCTTGGGGCAGTGAAGTCCCGATCCAAGGATGGGTCTTGGTGGGTCCCTTGGTGCTGCCTTGGGGGGACACCTGGGGGTCCGGAGCTCGGCCGCGTTCCCCCCATCAGTCACAGGGCAGAAACGGCAAAGGAAACGCAGCATTTTCGCTCCTCCATCCCTTCTGCGTGGGGGTCCTGACTCGACAGGGAACCCGAGGGCGGTGTTGAGGGATTTGGCTGCGGGTTCCTCTGAAGGAGGGAACAAATGAGCAGTTCTGTGGCCGGCGCTCGCTAAAGCTGCTGCCTCAAAGATCCACAGCCAAGTCTGTCAAAACGCTGCAGAGGCTGAGTTACAGCGAGGAGCTGATGCTTTACCACGGGAACCAAAGAGACAGAGATCTGCGTGGATGCCCAGGGAACAGAGCGCTGTTGGTGCAGAAATGAGGTGTTCCCACATAGAAATGAGGTGTTCCCATGCAGAAATGAGGTGTTCCCATGCAGAAATGAGGTGTTCCTGTGTAGAAATGGTGTTCCTGTGTAGAAGTGGTGTTCCTGTGTAGAAATGGTGTTCCCATGCAGAAATGAAGTGTTCCTGTGTAGAAATGAGGTGTTCCCATGCAGAAATGGTGTTCCCATACAGAAATGAAGTGTTCCCATGCAGAAATGAAGTGTTCCCGTGTAGAAATGAGGTGTTCCCATGTAGAAATGGTGTTCCCATGCAGAAATGAAGTGTTCTTGTGTCCTCAGCAGTGTCTGGGCACCGGGCACAGCACGGGGACCTGCAGTGTCCTCATCCGTGACAGGCACTTCCATGGCCTTTTTATCAATGCGGATTTTCCTGAAGGTGGCCCCTAATTAAGGGTTTGCTGACTGAGAGGCTCTAAATCAAAACCCTCCAAGGGTGAAGCTTTCATTCGTCGAGCTCTGACGTTACAAACTGGGAAGTCAATGACCAGGCCCCGGCTGCTTCCTTCCCCCAGCCCCAACTTCTGTGCCGCTGCACAGCGAGATGGGTTTTATTAAAAACGAGGAATTACAGCAAGTGCCAGCGGCTTCAAGGCCCTTCCTTATCCAGCACAGCCACTTCAGCACGCGCTGCTGCTTTACCGGAGCCTGCGCGTCGTCCAAGTCCTATGTATGCGTCCATGCAGAAATGAAGTGTTCTCGTGCAGAAATGAAGTGTTCCCGTGTCCTCAGCAGTGTCTGGGCAGCGGGCACAGCACAGGGACCTGCAGTGTCCTCATCCGTGACAGGCGCTTCCATGGCCTTTTTATCAATGCGGATTTT
>NW_010179292.1:0-4058 GCF_000695765.1 Mesitornis unicolor
TTTTTTTTTGCGGTGAACTTGGGAGTTTTACCCAACTCGGTAGCACTCAGCTCCTCCACTGTGAGAGTTCCTCAGGAGACCGAGATCTCCTCCACAGTGAGAGCACAGCGCTCATCTATCTTTCATTTGCCCCTCTGTGCTTTCTGCGGGGAGGTGAGATCAGCAAGAGTAAACATTTGAAGAACTGCCCTGAATTTTCCATGCTTGTTTCTCAGCCTGGAGGTAAATTCTTCTGGAAAGTTTGGTAAGGGTATGTTTGGCTGATTTTGAATTAGCCATGCACATAATAAAATGTTTTTCATATTTTAAGATGTTTTTCTGGATGCTTTATTCTTTTTTTTCCCCGTCAGATAATGTCAAAACTGGCTTATTTTAGGAGAGATTGCTTTCTAGAAAGAATGTATGCTTTGTTCAGTTTGAAAAAGAGGTGGAGGAGAAAGGAAGTTGAAAACAAGTAAAAGTTGCATAGAAAATATTAAGAACATATCGTTTTCCTTGCCAAGCGACTGAATTTCAACTTGCACAGAACTCGTGTGTGATTGAGTATTTAAAACATGCTGAAAGGCAGGAGGAGATCAGGGTTATGTTTCAGAAACACCCTTCTACCAGTGGCTTGAGTTCTTGATAAGTTGCTGCTGCTCTCTGGCTCCTAATCCATGTCAAATGGTATTGGGGTGCTCACCTTCTGGAGGAACCATCAAGTGTCTACACAAGATGCTTTCAAAGTCCATTTTCTTTCCATCATCAATTCATGACGTAAAAGAAAAAAGTTTCATGTTTCGCCAGCGACTAATGGTAAATCAAATTACTGCATAAGTAAAAAATCCCCCTTGGTAACAAGGGTTAACTCAAAGCCACTTTGTGTTAACCAGCACCATTTGAGGATGTGTGAATGGATGGTTTAGTCTGAAATAGTGCACACCAGCAAAATCTGGCATCACCATCATGAGGCCATATGAACATTCAACCCTTACTCTGGTAGAGAAAAACCATTAGCAATGCACAAGAAAATGTTACATCCAAGGTAAAGGGCTACGTAATAATTGCTGTAAAAGCCATGAATTTGACTTTAAGAGAAACCACGTTCTCTGCATGAAAATTTTACATCTGGAGTGCAATAACAAGGGTCTAGTCATTATTTCTTCATGGTTCTTTCTTGAAATGAACACATTCCACTGTTTTAACATTTTCTACAAAAACATGGTCTAGACATGTACATGTACCAGTGGAATGAAATCATCAATAATCACTATCTAAAATGAATTACATTCCAAAAGTACAGGCTAATGATTTATCTTTTTTTCATGGGACCGATCTCTATCAGATTGATTTATGTAGCAGCCAATCATGTTTCAGTAAACTCCGGCATGCACATGCATCTTTAAGTGATGATAAGCTGTGACTGTCAATTTATTTGTACACCAGGAGCCAAAAACAAAAAAAAAGAACCAACCTGCAATAGCACTAGCATGCATCCCCAACGGAAAAAACACATAGAAAACCTAACTTCTGTTATTGTTCCTTACCTTCCATGTCAGATACATGGACAAATTAACGTAATGAAATACAAAAAGACATATCCTGATGGGGGAGGGCTAAAAAAATGTATACTTTCCTATGACAGATGATAAACAAGCTTATTTTTTTACTTGCATGTTTACATTATTTGCTTTGATAGAATTCACTCTTTTTTTGTGCATTTACATTATTTGCTTTGATAGTAGATGCTTTTGTTGGTAGTTGGAGTGATTGGCAGCTTCAAGCTGTTCTGTTTAATTGCCTTTCCGCTATGCAAAATTCTATGTTTAGAAGACACTGTTTCGCAAATAAATCAAGTGTGTAGATATGTGTGTGTGTACAGGAGAGAGAAATGGGAAAGGAGAGTGAATTTCTTGATTCACTACCCATTCTGTCATGTATTTATCTGCATTTCCTTTGGCCGTGTGTTGGTTTGTTTCCGTCTCTCAGTCCTTCTCCAAAGGAGCAATATGGTGTTGGTTTGGATTAGGACTATCTGTAGTATCCTGCTCATTTCACAGGAAGCAAAGGATATGATGGGAACAAGAAAATAAAAAAAAGAACAGGCTAGAGTACATCCAAAGTTCATAATTTATTTTTGCATAAAAAGAAAACAAAGGATGCACGTAGAGGAAAAAAAAGTTGTCTCCATTGTATTATTCTTTTTTTTTCCCTGTGATTTATCCTTTGGACTAGTTTTTAGAGGATATTTTTCAGATTTTATTCCGAGTCCTAACAAAACTAATTGTTTCATGTCCCTCTTATTTCATACCAAAGGATATGGAGCCTTTGGAGAACTTTTTTTTGTTTGTTTTGATTTGCAAGAGTTCGGAAGCAGGAGAGACAGCATCTACAGCACATGTGTGACTGCTGTCCGAGTCTGGAAAAACTCGAAAACAAATGCCTGGTGACATCTTCACTTCACAAATTAGACAAGACAGCACTGAATTTAATATTCATTTTATTTTCTGAAATTATAAGAGGATGTTCAATAGGCATTTATTTCAGGAGGGACTTTATTTTCCTTTGATTAGCAAACCCGAAGAGTTTTAGGAATTTTACGAGCAGTTTTTGGGGTTTCATGAGCCAATAAGCACATGCTTTAAATGTAAAAGTTTCTAAAAATGCTGGATAGAAAAGTATTTTTCCTTATGCACAAGTACAGAAGTTCTGTGCAATGAGGTACAATGGTGAGATGGAAGCTAAATTATGTTATTCTGTTTTATGAAATGTGATAAAATGCATTGAACAGGAAAGGTCCAAGATCTTTAGGCAATCGAAGACTGCAGAAAATGTTGTTTCCCTGTCTCGGGCTAAATTGTACAGGATATTAATCATTCAGGCTAACAGTCAGCAGCTCCCTTTCTTTCTTAACATCTTAATAAAAGCTGTCACAATTTTTTTCCAAGTAAAGTATTTCTCTTTAATTTTTTCATGGAAAATAGGAATAAAACAGGATACGTATACTCACAAGAATATCATTCACTAAACTGCATTAATTAGATCCAGAAAAGACTGGCTATTTTCATTTAAAGTCTCATCTTGATTTGGGAAAACGCACATGGCCCTGTGTGGGTGCTGACAATACCCCAGTGGGTAGGATTGCCTGCTCTTTGGTTACAGAGGGCTGTGTATTGCTTTCCTGCTGCACTTGTTTTATCTCACAATGAAAGTACATTAATAAAGCATAGGGAGGATAGATGGAATATGAAATAAATATGCAAACAAAAATCAGAAATGGAATAAGTAGATCAGGATAGATGCATTTGTTTTTTCCCTGAGTATGTAAGTGTCTCTTTCTTTAATAAACCTCAGTTAATAACATATTATTGATACCGTACACATAAAAATAATACAACAGAGGCTGATCAATGCAATTGTGCACATTTAAAGAATCTAACATGTGCCAGTTCATAAATTTACCTTGGAAAAGCAACGCACAGCAATGAGCACTCATTTTTTCAAAACATATCAACATGTCTAAGTAATTCTGACAGATTTAGGGTATTTCCCTTCTCATCACCCCTCAACCACCTTCCAGACTCAATAGACAAATGAGGCGAGGTGAAAGCCAATGACATAAGAGAATATAGATAGCATGCATAATATATTGCATTAGTGTCCTCTGCCTGACATTAGAAAGCTGTAGATGTCTATTGGACAGAGAAATAAACAACAAACATGGGTTGGTTTGGTTTTTTTCAAGGCAGTGAAACATCAGAATAAAAACACAAACTGTTCTCACAAGCATTAATGCTGCAGCCACCTCTTCAGCTAGGTGGCTGGAAATATTTTGATCTATATGACTTCTGTGGCCTTGATCCAAGGCCTATTGAAGCCAATTAAGCATCTCCATCACTTTTAGTGAAATTGGGCCTAGCCCATTAAGAGATTTTTGCCCTAGGGGAGTAAATGGAAGATTTTTAAGGGCCACCCTCACATGTCACTTCAATTTATCACGAAGGAAAAATACTTCTCTTCATTAACACTGTATAAGTTAGCTTCTCTTTCCAGTAACTCCGCTGCGTGTGTCAAACTCT
>NW_010179292.1:4089-9254 GCF_000695765.1 Mesitornis unicolor
TGAGCTCTCCACTGATCCCTTATACCAGAGACGACGGCAGATATAATGTAATATTACTTCTCACAACACTCCTTAGGAAGTCAGCGTTTCCAGAAGTCATTCATGTAATTTTTCCCTGCCGCAATACTCATGTGGGTAGTTTATGAATGACGACAGCTAAATTAAAAGCTATCCTATCTGAATGGGCCTAAAAGACTGGCAAAACTCGGGAAACTATAAGCTAAACAGAAGTGACAGTTATAGTCCCCTTTCACATAAAAAAATTGTGAACTATTTCCTGTTGTGTCCCATTTCTCAGCTGGAATGTACTGCAAGGAGCAAGAGTGGATTAGGCAGCTAAAACGCTTCTTCGTTTTTTTTCATGGATGTACAATCACAACGTTGAGCGTGTAATTTTACCAGTGATTAATTTAGCCTAATAACTTATGAATTCTTAATTGAGTATAGTAACCTAAGCAGTAAAACTCACCATAAATATGCATTCCAGAGACAATGTGGATATGATTTTTAGACATTGTTTTAGATATGATTTTAAAAAGCACTGCCCACAGAAAACCAGTCTTTAATTCATTGCCTCTGGACATTGCGTCCCTGCTCAGCACAAAGCCATAGATTCCCGTAAAACCACGTAGGAAGAATGACGGCTTTTTTTTCAACAAAATGTAAAACTTCTCCCAAAAAAATCACCTCCTAGGTAGTATATCTTTTAGGCTTTGGTTTGTTTGAAAGAAAGGCCAAGCACTATTTTTATAACATCTCAGGAAAACATGTTTTAGTCACATCTCTTGCTCTTGGGAAGTCACTGCAGTCGGTGGAATGCAGCAGTTAAATAAATTTAGAAAACAAATACAATTATGACTCTTTTAAGAATAAACATGTCAAGTGTCAAAAAAAATTCTAGGTCTGCTGTGCTTCAGTTTGAGTCAAAATACCATTTGCTCCTCGACGATGAATATTTGAGGAAATAAAACGACACACCTGTTAAATTAACACATTTAATGTGCACCAAAGCTGTTCATTTGTACAGTAAATAAGTTAAAAACTTGATTCTCACATAATCCACTATTCAACCTGACTGACTGTTGAACCTCCCTAATCAAATACATCTACATGATATTGTAAGCTACATTACAGTACATTATTAGCTTGTAAAATGAAATTGCTGCAACGTTATGTACTGTATATTTGAAGCAGTAACAAATTTACCAGTGATAGATGTGCTAATGGATACGTTGTATTGCAATAAATATAAATTCAGAATAGCAATTGGAAAACATTAACATTTTTATATATGAGTTTAGGCATTTATGAGGCTGATCCAGCTAGCAGTAAAAACTGAAGAGGTGTTCTTGCTAGCTGCCATTTCTTTTTTGGACTGTCGTGAGCAAAAGATAAGTGGTCTTTCTCTGCAGCCGGGCTTTTATACAACTGACAGAGTTTTGGTAAGTAGCTATCCTTCCTTTCTCTAAGAAAAAGTGCTCTATGTGCCCAATCTGCAGGTCAAACCCAGGCACCACTTACCAGTAATTTTCTTAGCTGTGCTATCAATGTTTCTCCTTTGCGCAACACATCCCTCCAGCCTTTACTTCTTGAGCTGTTAATGCTACCTTTAACTACCCAACAAGTGTGATTTTAAAAGAAACAAATCCATTTCAGTGGGGGAGTCAAAAGCATAGTGAAAAAAACCAGAAAACAGCATCCAGCAGAAAATGGGCTGGGGATGTTGTACCTCTCTCCTGGTGTCTGGGCAGCTTTAATGGAAATTTCTGTGAGAATGGGTCCGTGCAGCTGGTGCACTTGCACAGGAGCTGGGCGTTCTGAGGTGACCCCCATACCACAACAAACCACCAGGACAACCGCATCCACACTGAAATGCAGGAGAAAGGCAGCATCTGCAATCAGATTTCGGGTACCACCCATGGGGGCAGCCAAAGCAAAGATCAGGATGAGGAGTAAAGAAGGGGCAAGCCAGAAGGCAAAGGGTCTGACTTTGGGCAAAGGGCTGTAGGACGGGGAGTCGGTTGTAAATTGTGATAGGGGGACATGAAGTTGGTGAAGAACCATCAACATCTTCATGTGTTCAGACCTTATCCAGCAGGCTGCTTGTTCCCGCGGCCTTTTTGCCGATGTGCGTGTTTTATTGCGCAGTGATGCTTTACCCCGTGGTATTTACCCGGCGTTTACAGCCAATATTTTCTCCACGCGCCATCCTTTTGTTTCCAGCTTAGGAAAATGAGGGGTGTGTTTCAGACTCAGATGCCACAATGCATTTGTGATATGAGCAGAAGCGTGTCAGAATGCGGATGCAATTATAGAGTTACTGGAACTGGCAGAAATACAATAAAGTGTTTGGGTATTATAATTCAGCTTAATGTGAAGTGCTGTTAGTTTGCTTGTCACTGAATATCCTTTTAATTAAGGAGTCTTGATACCAAAACATGCTGCATTTGGGTAGAGACCAAAGATATATGCCACCATTATTCTAACCTTGTAATGATGATTATAGTAGACAGTCACCTAACTTGTTAGAAAATGTAAAGCACAGAGGCTGACGAATTAATCAAAATCTGTAATCTTACTCACTAAAAGAGCTGTAATATACTATTTCCTAGCAAATGGATGTTCCTTCCAGCGTGAGAGTAGGAGCATAGGGGGATCTGTGAGGAAAGATCTACCTTGAATTTGTCCTAGTCTACTTATTTTTGTCACGTGAATTACTTTAATTCAGTGGACTGGGTATGAAGTGGATATCCAATTATTCATAGGTAATATAGCCTATTCCACAGTCAAACAAATCAGTAAAAATCACTACCAACTAAGATTTTTTCCAATCTGCGCTGTTAAAAATTATTCTTGTACAAGGAGGAGCAGAACAATTTAGAGAAATCAAAAAACATTTGACAATTCCTTTGATAAGTGGTTTATAAACCTGCTTTTTGCCTTTTTTTAAGACCCATTACTGTAACATCGGTGAGCCTTACAAGCGGTTGTGCATGTGTTCTAGCACACTGGCAAAGTAGGAGAATATCATTACTCTGAGATAAGTCCACATGAGGGGAGCCATGAGGTCTGGCAGCACACAAAACCAAACCAAGCAACCCAAACACAGCCAGAGTTATTGAGCCATAAACCTGAAGTCATCCTTTATGCTTCGAGCTTTGGAGCTCATTAGTATATTCACAAAAAAAACACATTAAAAAAATTGTTGGACAATAGGTTTTGTTGCATTTGGAAGGGCAAGCTACATAACTGTAGGCTTTAAAACTCTTATTTTTGGCACTCCAGTGACAACGCTTCCAAAGACAGTGGTTCAGGTCTTGATGTTTCTCTGAACTGGTTTCACACTGATTAAAACATATGTGCTGCATCCTCCTGTTCCTCCTGCATCCTCCTGCCACAGAAAAGAACTGTAACTCCCTCTCCTAGGAGTAGAGCTTTGGTCCTCAGCTTCCAGTGATGAAAACTACTGAAGTGTCTGAGCTTTTATCTTCTGTCTTAATGTTAAGACACCTGTTTTGGCATATCATCAGGTCCCATTGGCAAACTCCCAAAAACGATACCTCTTTAGTAGTCTCCTGATAGATGGTTTCCTGGCAAGAACTGCAAGCTGTAAGGCGCCTTTTATTTTTCAACACTTTCTGGTTAGATTAATTTTTATTCTTCTACAATTGTCTGTTTCTTTATTCTTAGGTATAGTGATTGGAGCCTCTTATAGCTTCTTAGGCTTCATTTTCCTCCTGTGTTCTGACACCATCCAAAGTTGCAAGGCTACTTTCACAGAATATTAGGTTAAAAAAAAAAAGGAGATACCTTCTCCTAATAATGAAGATCTTCATTGACACTGGAAAGAGCAAGTCTTTTGCAGAAAAAGAATATCCTGTCATCAGATCCAATTATGGGAGAAATAAAGTCAGCCTGATTTTTTAATTAGTTTCTCTCCAAACGTATTTTGAAAAGAGTTATTGGAAGACTAGATCTTAAATCTGTCTTGAAATGTTAAGTTGACCGGCCAAATATACTTCATCTGTAGCAAGTGTCCTCACAATACTGTGCCAAAACTTGGCCTCAAAAGCAGACTTCCAAAGATTATCTGATTTTTGTTTTTCTCTTGAAATCTACCATCAAATCTTAAAAAAGCAAGAGTGCAAAGTCCTTTCGTTTTGAAAAATCCCAGCTCTGACCACATCCCAAATAACAGATGTTGTTCTGCTTATTCAAACCTAATTTTCTACTGACTCATCCCGTCCACATAAGCAATGCGGTACAGAAACACACAGAAAAATACAGGTAAAATGCCTCAGTTTGCTTGCTTCATTTTTAATTCATTTTGCATAGGATTTGAGGTAAAGATTCAAGTCAGTTCATGTTTTTAAACTAATTTTCTTCTCACAAATACTACATTTCACAGTATTGACTTTGGAATACATTTTTTTTTCAAGACATCTCTTTGCTGTCTGTGAAGAATTAATTCTTCAAACTATTTAGTAGACAAATAGTCTGTGGCTTAGACCAGCCAACTCATTTTCACTTGTGGATTTGAACTCGCAGGCCAGATTCATCAATGCAATAATGAGAGATTTTCTGTACTTCAATTTTTAGCAATTTTCATATCCATATTCATTAAACTTTAAAAGATGATAAATAATGGATGGTTCCAGTGATGTCTGTTAAATAAATTCCATAGGAAGAGAAAACAAGGACTTCATAAATGTTGAATTGCACTATTGTTTACATTTATAATTGGTTTCCTTAAATGGATAAATTAGAACATTATTACCAAAACTATTCATTATTTATTACTAATTGCATCTTAAAGAATAGAAATACTCATGTTCTGTTGAGAAATTAAAAGATTTGTAGTAGTTATTGCTTGTGATTAGTCCAGTCCTGTCTCTCTACAGGTAAAATGCAAATACAATAAACTTCATCTGCTGTTCTTGATTGAAAATAGCCTGCGTATTTTTATGTGACCAGCAAATTCAGTGCCATTTGTCATTACGTGATATTCACATGGGTATGAGTAGTCCTACTTCTTTCTGCTGTTTTGATTTTACACATAAATTAATAAAAGTTCTTTAGATAGTTTAATTCTCTGTACTCCTTTTCTACTTTATGTCTACTACATCTATAACCATGGGATGCTGCTACACGCAGAAAATTAAAGA
>NW_010179292.1:9285-37195 GCF_000695765.1 Mesitornis unicolor
CAGGAGCAAATTACACATGTACGTCGGCAAGGACAGCACTGCTCAGCAGTTGGACATCTCTGTTTGCCTGGCAGAAACTCATACTCAACTTTAAATGACGGTAAATCCTGTGTTCTGAGAGTTCTCTGCCATCTTGGATTTGGCACGGGGACCAAGGCCACATCTGCTTTTAGGCCTACACACAGATCTGTCCTGGGTCATCTGAAGCTCTCCTCCTTTCCCGTGTTTCCGTGAAAAAGTCATAAAGACACTTCAGTAGGAAATAACTTTGAAGCCTGATGTTAATCTTTAAGGCAAGTGAAGAAATAAATTCATTTCAAATCTTGGATAAGATCAAATTAACTTAGTCCAAGTTTTCCCAAGACTGTTCAGCACTCTAAGAAAACATTAGGAAACCTACTTAATTAGACTGAAGAAAGATGCTCAGACCTTTGTATTCACTGTGCCTCAAACAACTCCCTCTAATGAAAGATGCCAAAACATGTTTCACAGGGAAGTTACTGATACAGGTGATAAGCCTGTCACTGGAGCATCCCCAGCTAGTGGAATAAAGCCTCCCAGACTCATTTCCGTTTGTATCAAACTGATGGAGCTCCACAAGTCCATGAAATGAGAATTTCTCCATGCCAAGGGTCAAGCAGACACAGAGCAAGATGATGAAGTAATGTCTAGTTGTGTTTTGGGAGGTACCACATGTACGCAGACACGTTCATTTCTCCATTTGAGAGACAGAAATTCAGAAGTTTCCTATTTGTGATATCTTAACTATTTCAGGGGAGAAGACCACCAAGATTTTGGTGGGCTTGGAACAGCTAGTCCACCACATGCAGATCGTGAAATAGTTCATTTCTTAACAGTATGCAGCCAAGGCCCATGACAATAGCGGGCTCAAAGCTTTACAGATATCTGAAGAGGTAAGATAAAGTTTGAATGTGAGAAAACAAACGTGCATTTGAAAAGATGTTGCTGTGTTTCAGCCTAGTTGCTTTGACTTGTGGTTCATGTTAAGGGAAGGATTTTTCTGTGCTCAACGTAGGGCAGAAAAAGTAACAGACGGCATGGATCTTGATCATGGCCTAGCACAGAAGTACACCAGAAGCTGGTGAAGAGTCTGGAGAACAAGAATTATGAGAAGCAGCTGAGGGAGCCGGGGTTGTTTAGTTCTGGAGAAGAGGAGACTGAGGAGAGACCTTATCACTTTCTACAACTACCTGAAAGGAGAGGTCAGTGAGGTGGGTGTTGTTCTCTTCTCCCAAGTAACCAGCAATAGGATGAGAGGAAATGTCCTCAGATTGCACCGGGGGGGCTTAGTTTGGGTATGAGGAATTATTTTTTTTTACTGAAAGAGCAGTCAAGCACTGGAAGGGGCTGCCCAGGGACTTGTCAGAGTCACCATCCCTGGAGGGGTTCAGAAAACATGTAGAAGAGGAACTTCAGGACACAGTTTAGCGGGCATGGTTGTGTTGTGTTGACAGATGGGTTTCGTAATCTTATAGGTCTTCTCCAGTCTTAATGGATCTGTGATTCTATGATACTCACGAACACAAAATCCTGCTCTGATCAGAGCATTTGGACATTTTCATTATTTCATGAGAGGATTCACTGTATCTTTTGAAACTAATAATGAACCTATTTTCCCACTGAAACACATGAACTCCTCTAAGTAAGTGTACAATAAATGGCTTCTATCTTGAGGCACTCCTTCAGTATCTTCCATATCCTGGGGAGATCTTCCTTGAAACAAGTGCTCTGTCAAGACATCCCATTTAAAGAAGACTGATGACACATGTGAGATATTATTGGCATACAGTACCACAGTGCCTGCACAGAATTTCAGCCTGGTTCAGCTACTAAAGAGCAAGCATCCCTGCTCCAGTGTCTAAAAGTCTGCCGTGTCATAAGCCGCACATCTCTGCCCTCTTCAAGAAAAATAAGTTAAAAAACACAGAAAAGGTTTAAAAAAAGATTGTCTGTGACCCCAAGGAGTGTGAGAGGTACTGGCCAAGGGGAGGTCAGTCAGTCTGGATACCCAGAGCCAAGCTAGACCAAGGCAGCATATCCCTCTCCAAGATTATACACTGTTAACTCACCGCATAGGCTGCTCCCGAGAAGCCATATGTTCTCATGCTCTCCCACGAGCAGCGAGAAGACGGTGCAGAACATCGCGCACGGTTTCAGTGGCAAGCTGACATCAGCTGCCTATCACACTCTTGACCTAGCTGCTCCCCAGTTTGCAGCTCCTGCATATATTATCATGAGCTGAACCATGAGCAATCATTTTGGGGAAGAGCTCGCCCGAGCCTTCATCCTAACGCCACGTTTTGTTTTCTTTGCAAGTGATTTAATGTGGATTTTTCAAAAAAGATGAGATGAGCATCGAGTGCATGCTTGCTCCCTCCAGAAAGCAGCAGAACACCACTTTTGGATCAGTTAAGATCGTACGTTTCATTTTGCTGGCCTGGCTTGCTAACTGCAAAGTAAACACCCAGGATAAGAGAATACTGAATAATGCAGGAAATTACCGTCTAAATAAATCATTAAAATAAACCATTAGAAATAGATACTCTGAGTCAGGTATATTATTTAGTGTAATACTGTTTATTTACAAAACATGTCCGGATGTCTTCTCTCCGCAATTGTAATGAGCATCAAGGGCCATTTTTCCAGCCCAGGGCTCCCACGTATGACACTGCAGTCAGCTCTGTGCCCAACAAGATGCATCTTTTGGCTTTCTTTCAGGGTCCTACTCTTAACTAACTTTCCAGACTGCCTAACAGACTTTTTGCTGTAGCAACTTTTAGGGTTATAAAAGCAGTGTCCTAGGCTCTGATTTTTGGTCACTTTCTGTAATTCTGTCCTATTTGTTGCCTTCACCTACCATTTGCTGTTGGTTTTGGCATATGCAAAGGCCTAATTTCTCTAGAGACTGAGAAAGTTGTAGGTGGTTCTGCCTGACTTAGGATAAAAATCTTTGGGGATTCAAAACTTGCTTGAGGACAGCCATTAATGCAATCACTAAACAGTGTTGTTACATATCATGGCTTTCAGCACATTTCTGGCCCATAACAGAATAGAAAATTTTTATGAAATTTGTTACTGG
This sequence comes from Mesitornis unicolor, assembly GCF_000695765.1. Taxonomy (NCBI): domain Eukaryota; kingdom Metazoa; phylum Chordata; class Aves; order Mesitornithiformes; family Mesitornithidae; genus Mesitornis; species Mesitornis unicolor. Next base: position 12,386 of record NW_010179292.1, read on the forward strand.
TGAAGACCTGTTTTTAAAGCATTGACCATGCTAAGATTTCAGTCTAAAATAGATGTCTGTAAAGTTTCTCTTCTTAGATAGCCAAAGAACATGAACATTCATATGTCCTTTCATAATAAGGTAAGGGGATGACCAGACCTGTTTGGGACTTTACAGTACCAATTTAGAACCAGAACCGTGTTCATCATAAAGTTCATTAATTGCTTTGCTTCCCTTTTAATTCATGAAGCTGATGGTACTCTCAAGTCTTCACTTTTGCAAATGACTGTGCCTGGAAAAGAGAGTGCTGACTCCATTCTGCTGCTGAAGCACTTCCATCGCCAAAATTTCAGTCCAGGAGCGGCCATTTGGCAAAGCCCCCTCACGGTCTCTCAAACCACATTTCAGTTCAGTTCCTTTCGTGCTAGCCCAGGAGCTCACTGTGTTGGATTGGGCCATTGCCATTGACTTCTGCGAGCTCCGGGTCATGCTTATGGTGAATGTTGGTTAAAAAGGACCATGGGATGATGAGCACTGATGTCACTTCTGAATAATTAACTCATCTGCATACTGTTCCCTTTTGCCTGCGAAAGCCAGCTAATATGTGAGCATTGATTACAGAGTCCGAACGAATCAATGGGATTTTCAATATTCAAGTATATTAAAAATGCATCAACAAAATCCTGGATTCTTTAACCACATTCATGCAACTCATTTTAGGCTGAACTCTTACTGAACTCTATTCCAGTTTTGCCAGAGCAAGAATGGAGCAAGAATGTGAGAACATCTCTAGGTACACATTTATGAGTTTTAAATGTCAACTATTTTGACCCTAGAATTTAATGTAAAACGAGAGAGATTAATCTATTTTCTATTAGTAAAATCTACAAGACATTGAATGTTTGATCTGATTTTTTTGGTTTTATGTCAGGGACTAAATAAATAAATGGGGACTATAGGTAAAACATCGATTTACATATGCAGTTCCCATTACCATTAGTGGGAATCACAATCCCAAAAACTCTTCATGCATTCATAGGAAAGCAAAAGCTCTCCCTTGTTTTGCTAGCAAATGTAGCATATACTGTCAGTATTTAACACAGAGATATATGTCTTTTCATAAGTTAAAAGAGGAGTTAAAACAATATGTGAACCTTGAGATTAAAAAAAAAACTGAAAAAGCAACAGAAAAAAGGAGGAATCTGACAGTTGAACTGAGTCAACTGCGTAGATTAGATAGGGAGAGGAAATTAGAACTAGCACAAAATGCTAACAAGCACAGAACAAATAAATGGATAACAGGAAGGGAACTGAACCAATATAAACAGCTGCAAAGGGTATTGTTGGCAGGATTTCAGGCCTAACAGTTTGAAGAGGACAGAAACATTTCATTGTTGAGCAGTATTTTTTAAAAGATGTTTTATCTCAACATAATTATATTTGAAAAATATTTTCAAAATCGCAAGCTTCCTGTAACTGTGGGGCTGCTGAATTAGCCTGGGTTTTCTTTATGTCTTCCTTCTCATTTCCCTCCAACAAGGAAGGAAAAAGGAGCTCTATTTGCCTTGTCCTCACACATCAGACTGCAAGGAGAACCTAACAGTACCAAAGTGAAATGTTGTCCTTTCCCCTGACCCTTGGACACCTCTCTCTCCAGTTCATGGTGTCTCCACACTTTGTGCCTTTCTCATTCTACTCAAGGCCCTTGGGTCTATCATAGAGGACAGGTCCACCTATTAGATAGCACAGTTGGAAGACGTTTTAACATTTTGTTAAGAAGTTTTCCCCATTCTGGGTAATAATTTGTTTCCCAGTCACCCCAGTTTTGGATGAGACTTTTAGTTCTCTTTGCAGGTCTCTAGCTATTGATTTTTTTTTCACAACACGGACCTGCAGAGGATCAATCTTCATGGAAACGGCAGCACAAACGGCAGTTTCCAAACTACAGAAACAGAAAGCCTGAAAAGTCACCTCCTATGACCTCAGCCTGAGGTGAAGACACATGAACATGGCACTGGCTCCTCTTGGGTGACCATTAAGGGCCTGCTGAAGTACTCCAGTACAGCTGATTCTACCACCAGCAAGTCAATATTGGTGTCTATTCTGCTGTACCAGAATATTCTGATAATGTACACACTGGACAGGATTTCACACAGGAAGTGTGAAAAACACACAACTCTCTCCCACAGAATTTGGGGTAGACCTGATGCACGCTTGCAACACACGAGTGGAGCAGCCGTCTTCTAGACATTAACAAGTGACTTTTAAAAAGATATCTAATTAGTAGCTAAACATGTAAACAAGCCATATGCTTAACACGTTTGTTTAAAGCTTTTTCACTTGTTCTTTTATAACTTATTTTTTTTTCCCTCCACAAACCCTTTTTCACAGGGTGAGTGATTTCTGAGAAGACAGCCCTTTCCAAATGCTTCATGCTGGTTATTCAAACTGGTAACAATTTTTGGATTATAATCATATTTTAATACATACATTAACTTTATGAATCAATAATCTTATTGAAATGCTTTTGGTTTATAATACTGAGTCTTTCTCTTCACTGTGCATCCTCCTGCTAATGCCACTTCCTCAAGTAAATTTTAAAGGTGAACTTCTCCCAGGTTTGATTTTACAGGTTTGATCTTCTCCAAGAAGAGATACTTTAACTTCTTATTGGAGGTATTCAGATTCTGTGAAATATATTTCTTCCTGTATTTTGACTGGTTTCAATCCAGGTAAGACTGTATATGATAACTTTAAAGGTCCTGACAGTTTAGAATTCATCAGTGGGCTATTTAAAAAAAATCAGGTAACTGCTTTTAAAGGGCCTCTAGTTGCTCTCTGCTTCTTCAGGTGGCCAACATAGTTTAAAAAAATCTGGACACAGTCCCTTCTCCACAAAGCCTATCAACATTTAACTGTAAAGGAGAATTGTAAGCATACAGCGTTAGAACAGCTTCATAAGGAGTACATGTATGATACTCACAATTTTAAAATTATTGTTTTGATTTGTCTCGTAGGCCAGAGGACACATAAGGAAACTTCCTCCATAGATCTTAACTGATTATCTTTGTTTTTTTTAATAGTCACCGGGGAATTCTCCTTCAGGTTTTCTTTCCTTAAGTGTATCTGCTCAATAATTTATGATAGGGCTTTTGGGTTTTACCACAAAACAAGTAAACAAATAGCCTATAATTAGAGGAAACTTAGAACTTGCTTTCTTTTTTCTGTCGATTCTATGGGAATGGTCACTGATGATGATGTAAAGCACTAAGCAGTCACCTCAACTTACAATAATAATAAAAACCAAGCAACCTGACGTGTATATTAGGAAGTCTGAGATGCTTTGAAAACTGAAGATGACGAGGCTCCCTCTGCAATTCCATATTGTAATGAAATGAGCATAGGAATGAGAATCCAGAATAACTGAATTCTAGTTCAATTTCTACTCCCCATATGTTTGAAATGTACCTCATGCTTATGCAGCACAACATTTACATACTCAATTTTTAAAAACCACAGCATTCTAGCAAAGCTTTATTCCTGCGTGTTGCTCATATGTATATGTAAAACTTGTTTCTCCTTTAACAGTGATGGTTGGAATCGCAGCACTTGACACGGCAGTGAAAGATATGCTGTGTACACAGACCCACGCAGTGCTGTTAGAAAATAATCTTATTACAGGGCAACGCTGGTGTTTTATTTTCATCTGATTGTTATGCTACAAGGGCAATACTGGAAAAACAACTGAATAAACGATTGTGGAAAAGAAGGCTGCTTACGCCCGCAGACTTCTGTGTTCAGTGGTATATTTTTAGCTATATTTCATCTTCATTGTAGCCAAAACTTGTTCATGATAGTTCAACCACTTCTTTGGGAAAAGTTCACTTTATGTTTATGGGAGAGTTATCATTCTCTGCCTGTTTGCAGTGCAAAATGAAGATTACCGCAGCATTTGAAAACTCCCATTTAGAGAAATAATTGAGTCTTACCTAAATAATTGATACCAAATGCAGAGACCAAAGCTTGGGATTGAAAATTCATTCTTTTTTATGAAGGATGATGGAGGTCTAGTGGAGAGGCATTGACTCTCCAGTTCACCCAGAGACCTGCACAGCTCTTTATTGCATCAAGCTTGGGGTTGTTTCTGGCTGAAAAGGGAACCTAAAGGGCATTATAAGGTCTGAAAAACTGCAGCTGGTTCAGCATTACCGTGATGGTGCAACACCACAAAACAAGAAGGTCTCGAACCATGGCAGCATTTTCGCAGAGACGCTGCCCTCCAGCTCCCCTCATGCTGGTTCATTTGACGCAGTCGGTAACAGAATCTGGTACAAAAGGAATATTTAGGAAAAAAAAAAAAAGAAATAAAAAAATCCCTCTTTGGTAACTCTGGGCTTTGTTTCAGCCTGTAACTAACTCCAGTTACAGGAAGTATACAGTGAAAGATCAAAGTAAGAGACACTAAGTGAGCCTGTTGAAATGAAGTGTTACAGGCATATGTTCCTCATCTCACAGCTCCGTCGACTGGGTGCTGTAACAGCTGGGACATAAGAAAAATGTTTCAGGCAGATTCAGCAGAAGAGCCTGTACTTCATTTGGCCGGCTCGGAGCTTGCATCTCACCAAAGGACTGCATCAGCTCAACGATGGAAGGATGCTTTTATTTTTGCAGCACATGGGCTACACAGGGAGCTTATTCCCACTAATTGCTTTCACATAAACCAGCACAAACCTTGCTGGGTGGCAAGTAGCCAATGCAACCCAAAAGTCACGGACCTTAGGATGAGCATCCCGCTCCCAGCAATACCAGGGGGATGCAGGGTAGCGGTCCTGGGTTACCATCTGTTCTCTCAAAGGTCTGCCCTTGGCTCCTGCGCCCAGGCCACATCGTCTTTGCAACATCACCCCCTGCTCCCACATTTTTGCTTAAGCGCCGATGCCAGCCCGGGAGTGGGTTGATGCGCGTGATGCGCCCTGGAGCGAGCGGTCAGCCCCGCTGCTGGTGGAGTCACAGCAAATTAGGGTGATCTGTGCACCAGCCAGGTTTGCCAATTAATTCCCTGCGCCGTCAAGAGCGGCACGGTCAAGCGGATAAAGCTGGGAGCGGGGAGAAGGGGGTCTCCTGGTCTTTCAGCCGCTGACCCCCTGGTGCGCCCTAGGGCAAAGGGAGCTTCTCCCTCTGCCCTTCCCACACAGGGGCTGCCCCACATGCAGAGGGCAAGCATCTCGTACAGAGACTACCACCAGCCGCTGTGTTTGAGCTGGTTTCACCAGTTCTTAGGGGTTGAACTAAATTATAACTTAATTCCATAAGCTGCATAAACATCTGTTTTGTAAGGATGCTCCATACTGGATATTAAAGATTTTCATACCAATTTATCCGGTGTAAATCTGTCTGAAAAGCCATCAGTCATCACTCTCTTCCAATACGTTATTACCATTGCTGTTGTTGTTATTCCTCTTATTAATAACCTTTAGCACATAGTAATATTTGGATTTTTAAAATCAGGTGCGCACATGTACGCGTCTGCCTCTCCATGCTCTAATATCCACATGTTTGCATTGGTATTTCTGTCTGGACTTTCCTATCTTGGAAGCGCACTGCAGTGGCAGGAAGGATTTTAAAGTGCAAATGCATGTACTTGAGGTGGTTAATTTCTGTACAGTGTGAAACCCTCAGTGTTAGAAGCCATACTTCTGATTGGGGCTTTAATATAAACTTACAGGTGAACATAAAGAAGGTTAGATAAGACAGAAATTGTAGAAGCAAATACAGTCCAGGTATTTAGAAGATCAGAGAGTAGCTCATGCTGCGTTGTAATATCTTTCTGACTTTTTGCGGATCCTCCAGACTATTATATGACAGCTTAACTTCTCACCAAGTAATATTAATCACTTCTTAATCAAGGTATATTGGTTTTCAGCTTAAGACTGAAGAGAAACTATTTAACAATATCACTTTTTTTAAAAATGGTTGAATAATTCTCTGGCAAGGGTGGGAAGGGTGAATCTTTATTTATCTGAAGAATTAATATGTTTTCTGCAAGCAAGGAGTATTTTTTCACCCCCAAATCCACCCTTGCCTGACTGCCTGAAATTAAAATCTAATCACAGAGACTCAGCACACTAAGCACTTTTTATTGCAGGCAGAGTGCTTTGTAACATGTAAATTCGAGGCGAGTTTTATTTAAATGAAGTCCAAATCCCGGTTTAAAAACAATTCTGTTACCATAGCTAATTGCCGCATGTGACTAGCACTGTTAGTTCTTCTTTATGCCTCTCGGTGCAGCCCCGCACTGTACTGTAACTGATTTGGCAGTACTGTACCCGCGGCGCTGCCAAGAAATCAGCAACGTTTACTTCTTGATTTTCTGAAGTGAATCTGTATTTAGTGGATTTTTCTCTTTTTTTGGAAGAAATCTGATCGTTTTTCATGTGCCTAAAAGCGATGCTGGCAACAGGGGTTGTACGAAAACCTTTTGTACCTACAAAACTACATAGCTTGATAACTCCCACACTAAAGAAGGGCCCATGGCCTCATTTGTATAGGGTTATGAAGCAGTTTTTATACTTTTTTAACAGACATTAGCCTTGGCTCTAAACTAATATAGTCACTACACAAAACAGAGGCTTTTTTGGCTTGCAAGCACATGCAAGAAGGGAGGTTGCAGTCAAGACACTGTCTATACTGTCTAAGTTTCCCAATATAAACACACCAATTATTTCATCTTTTGAGGGAGCTCTGCTTCCTAAAATCAATGGTATTTTACATTCCTCGATGTGACTTATTTTTGAATCTCTTAAGCAGAGGCTGACAGCTTTTGCCAAAGTGTAATGAATTGCTTACCAGTGATTTCCTGTTTTCTCAACTGATATGAAAACCCCAGGGCAAGCTTAATACAATGCAAAAAATAGTATTTCTGCAGCCCACTTTTTAAAAATTCAACTTACAAAGACTGTATTTTCTATTTAAATACTATTTTAAAGTTTCTAGGTTGCATTAACTGTAGTTGGTTGGTTTTTTGCCTCTTATTATTATGACTTTCAGAAGTGTCAAAGCAAAATAGCTGCAAATGAACTTAGCTTTGTACCAGTACAGCATGTTGATTTTATCTCAAAAGCAAAGCGTTAGTCAAAGGAACGTATATCAAAAACACAGACATGTGAAAGAGTGAGCTTTCCCTCGTGGTAAGGACAAGGTGCATTTCAAGTCACCTAGGTCCCAAGAGGATGTTTATAGGTGTAGACAACACACGCTGTTAACTTAATCTCTGTTTACAAACTGCTGGGTGAAAGGGCAGAGCCAGTTTATTCTGTTTCATGTCTCATGACAACCTGAAGCTTTCTGTTAATGGTGCCTATCAGCGAGGAGGGCAGGAGGGAAAGTCATGAAAGGCTCTTGGCAAAGTAGAGCAAAGCACTCTGGCTGAGAGGCTGAGAAGTTATCGTCCAGGTGCATGGCTTTTAGACTTCAGAGCAGCTGAGGAGATTGCCCTTGGGGAAAAAAAACCTTGTAAATTTTAAAATGAGCCCCAAGTATGCTGGCACAGCAGTTTGGGAGCTTATTCAAGACCACATAGATACCCATGCAGCGGAGAGGTTCAATAAAGCTGTTAGCTATGTACCTTGATATCAATTCTCAACACTTTGATTCAAGGAGAAGTCGGTAATGAGGGACAGAGAACAACTTTCCAGGTTGATTAGTTTGGTTTCTTTGACTTTATGGGAAAGACCTATTGAGTTTTCTGTTCCAGGACATTGCTTCTTGACAAAGGTAATGGTAAAACATCAGTAAGCATCCTAAATGATAGTGGCAGGCATAATCACAAAGGCAATTCATAGACAAAATGCAAGCCCAAAACAAATTCCTCACCCCCATTCTTGCAGAAACTGACCTTTTTTTTTTTTGTAGCTTCTAGAACTCCCCTAAAACCATTTTGTTTGGTCAAATCCAGAGATTTTAACACAATATTTAGAAGCTTAAACAGTGGTAAATAAAGTGATTGGTAGAGCAGCTTCAGAGAGTGGGTTACTTTATATGCACTCAGATATTCTGATTAGTTTACCATCCCTCCCTTTTCTCAAAATATCACTAATGAATCAGGATACTGTTTCTCAAGGTACATAATTTGTGACCACATTACAGCTGAAACAACATTGTTTTTAGGACTCCTTGAGCCTGACTTCAGGAAGCAGTTAATTAGATATTTTAGGTTTCCAAAAAAAAAAAACAAAACAAGCCCTGCTGAATTCATGAAATTTTTTAAATTGCTGTTTTTCATTAAAAAGCAATCCCACCCACAACCCTATGGACATTGACAGTCCTGGATGCAGCCAACCCGTGCAGAAGAGAAAGCAGCTGCTGGGAAGCCGTTATGGGAAGCCCATCCCCAATGTGGGGGCATGGCCCAGGGTGGGCTCGGGTGTGAGTCATGGGAAGCCATCGACCAGCAGAAAGACGTAGGTGATGCCAGCTTGCCGCCTGATTGCCATGTGGAAATTGTTCTCTTCAGCTCGAGTTGGCGTGCACTCTGAATACTAATGATGGTCATTTGAGTAGAAACAACATTACCTGTTTCACTGGGATCGTTTTAGCAGAAATTCGGATTGTAAAGGAAAGTGGGGAGATAGCTGCTGGCTTATTTTGTGGATCAGAGACTGAGATAGTCAACTTACCCCCATTTACTAGGTTCAAAGCTACCCTTGGTTTTTTCCTATGGGTGGGAAAAGGCAGGTACAGTGCTTTCCCATCAAATCCCAGTTCTTTGTGGACATGGAAGAACAGAACAGGTTTTAGCACGCTTTCCTTGGTCACAAAACCAGTAAAACCACTTTGCCCAATCAATTACATGAGCATATAGGCACAGCCCTAATACATTGCGTGTCATTCTGGGATTTAAAAACAAAGCATAAACCAGGCATTTTTCATCATTATTATATGAATTATTTGCTAATTATTATAAGAATCATTCCAGGATAATTACAGATTGCAGCTGGTGAACAGAATAAAGGGGAAAGGAGAGTTGTGGGAAGGTTTCTGTGGCATAAATCAAATTTTGCATGCCACATAGGCTGTGAGATCTTACCTATATTTGAAGATATTATATGTTGAAGGTTATATGACACACAGTTGATATGTCATCTAACTCATCTGAGATCAGTAGTCTTCTTTTGATGCAAGCTTAGAAGTGCGTCTCCTCATACATTTCTAAACTATAAGAAGTATAAAAGTAATTTGAAAAGAAACCCGCACTGTAAGTAACCATTAGATTTCTTTAGTGTGTGAGGCCCTGCTGCCTTTGTGTGTTTTAAAATTACCAGTGACTGCTGCAGCTGAACATTTCTAGACCTACTTGGGAATTAGAGATCGCTGCCATGGGATTATTTAAATCAGGCCAATTCCAAACTTTAAAACAACTCTTTATTGGATTGATATTCATTAACATTACACATCGCTCATTGATCTTGGTGGTCTTGGTGGTCCAGCATGAGGACTATTTTCATCTTCATTTTTTCTGCCAGAGTGTCCTGCAGAATTACCCTTCCTGCCCATTTTGCAGGATTATTTTTGGTTTTTCCCAACATCTTAACTGTCTGTTTGTTACTCTCTTGCAGATTTTACTTTTTGCACATGTTTTCCTATTCTCTATTTGGGCAACAATGCCACATGTCTCAATTTGCCCCTTTGCAGTTGTGAATATTGCTTATATACATAAGGCAAGCTGTGTTATGAAATGTTGTCAGCGGTGTTAATAATGATGCTACAAAATGCCTAGACAGTCACTGGTTACATTATTTTAGCATGTTTATTACTGGACTCCAAGGCTACAACAGAGTAATTTCATTTGTCTGCTTCCATTTTTGGGGTGCAAAAGAGTTCTGCTTGGTTTATAGTGGTAGACACAGCCCTGACTGATACAAGATAAGGAGAAAGAGGTGTCACCTCACCTGTAACGCAGAAGGAATGGACAAACTGTCCAGTGCTAATGAAGTCAGTTATGTCCTTTCAGATGCCATTTCATACCCTTGGTACATCAATTCCTAGCTGCATCCTTGGCTTCATTAGATCATGGTGCCCTTCAGCTACTTGAGCCAATATCACAGCCCTGTTCTGCTGAGTCCCAATGGCCACGTAAGAAACCACCTCTACCTCAAGAAATCAAAATCTAAATAGATTACGTGGTCCCACAGCTCAGCAACATCACAAAGATGGCAGTTGATTTTCCCAGCATCAGCCAAGAAGGTTCCTGTAGAGTTGGAAATGAACTTAGTCCTTCCAGGTCTAATGAACCATAACTTTCTCTATACATATACATCTTATACATATACATATACATATACATATACATATACATATACATATACATATACATATACATATACATGTACATGTACATGTACATGTACACGTACACGTACACGTACACGTACACGTACATATACACATACACATACACATACACATACACATACACATACACATACATATACATATACATATACATATACATATATACACAGACACAGATATTCTGCCTTTTGAGAACACATATGAGCATATATTTGTATGAAAAAAGGTGTCCTATATCCACATTGTACAGGGAGCATTTGTCTTCAGCTTTTGTTAGGGAAAACTAGGGAAAAAACTATTTTCTTCACTGCTTAGTATGGACCACTCTACAGTCACCTGCTCCACGAATGGACAGACAGTTTTATGTAGCTACTCTCATAAATTCCATCTGTAGATAAAGTGATGTCCACCAACACTGTGGGATTGGGGGCAGATGCGACCCATAGGACAGGATCACTGTAAACCAAAGGACCAACTTATTCACATAACAATGTGATTGAGTTTTAGTTTAATTGTTATTTATATATTTGCTTCTCATCCTTAGAGATATATCAACTACAAAGCACAATTCCTATCCTTTTCTGTTGAGATAGCATAATTGTATTATGCAATGTTAGGTGAAATAAATTCACACTGCCAAGTGCTATAATTAAGACTATGTTGGCCGGCCCATTTTTAAAGCCTTCTCTTCAGTCATGAGTTTCTGAAAAATTTGTCTTGTGTAGCAAACTGTATGACATATATCCATGTCAGCGGATGGGAATAATTACTCCGAGTATAATTAATGCAATCTGAAGGGCTTCAATAGTCATGGAGTTATTATGTAACTGCACAATAATTAAATGATCAAGTAACTACTCAGTAATTTCATGGTGATTTGTGCTATATACGATATTTGCCTTGCACAAACAAACAATGCTGTCATGCAATTCAGAACGGATGTGAATATCTGCATGTCGATACTGGAATACATGCCAGATTTTTATGATGGCTTGCTCCCGAAACAGTCACTGCTTCTGAGAGTATTTTCTGTAAGCATGAAGATCAAGAGGCACGTCTATTTTTAATGAAAGTGTGTATCTGTATAAACATAAACATTTCCAGGGGCAAAGATGGAAGTATGTCATATTCAAATGCTGGAATATTTAAGACACAAAACCTAATGATGCACATCTGGGCCCTAAAAATCAGGACCCTGGCTCTAGAGAAGGTTCTTCACAGACCTGATTGGTACATGGGGTGGAGTACATGGGCTGACTTGTATTTTATTATTCACCACTTTAAATCCCATACTGAAAGTGGAAAGTCAGACAAAGCTATTAAAAGATCTAACAGTCTTTGTAGGATGAGGGTTTTAAAGTGCCATAATTGGATTTCATCTTTGGAAGACCAGATTGGGGCCCTCTATTCTGAATTGCGGTGTCTTTTTTGGTGTGGGGAAGCAGTTCTTGCTGTTTTCTCTTTTACATGAATATTAGTTCATATTACCAAGGGAAGAACCAATATAGTGCTAGCGGATACAGTTTGTCATTGAAAAGCTTATCTTTTTTTGTTTCAATGAAATCACTACTCTAGTGACACAGATATTATCACCTCACTTTCTGTATTATCTTAATAATGTGTCTGCCTTTCACTGTATCTGCCAGAAAATGTCCTGGGCCATACTCAAAATACCCATAAAAATCCAAACCAGAATGTACTGATCCTAGCTAAATAATTGCATATTATTTAAGCAAATTTAAACAAATCTACTATTTGTTTATAAGTATGTAGAATAATATCTGTGAGAAACCTTCTGACTTCCTCTACATCTGGTAATGGGCTTATATCCATGCCCCAAAAATCTCTTCATGTTTGCAAGCCATCACTCACCAGCCTCAGGAGATCAGCTTTAACCTTTCTGGCTGTGGTGGCCTTATCCAAAGAGTCTGGAAATGAGGTGAATCAAGAATTTCCAGGACCCTGACAGACCATATGTAGGGGTTTTTTTGCTTAGAATGTCCTGCCAGATAAGTACCAGAGATGGGGATGGGGATGATGTATTTGCTGGTGGATCGGGGGAGAAAAGCACATCTTACCCAAAACTGTAATAGACAACGATGTTATGCCCAGCAGCTCATGATAATTCACATACCTTGTAAGCTGAGACAAAAATGTGTGAAGGCATCAGAGGAAGGAGGTCCTGCCCATTTAAGTAGCCTGTAGATAAGAAATATTTTTGGAAGCTAATCTTGGCAATGCTTTATGTTATCTCAACTCTTACTTTTGCAACTATTTTTTATAAGGTTATACTTAGTCCACACTGGTTGCAGGGATCTGCGCAGAACTTGATGATCTGAAACCGCTACCAAACTTTATTTTCAGGCTTTGTGCCATGGGCTCTTCAGCTACAAATTAAAGAGAAGGAAAGAAATGTGGAGAAATGAGAGTAAAAGAAAGAGATCACATGAGGGAGAGGAGGCAGGATCATGGGACAAAGACGCTGACCTGAGGCAGGCTGAAGACCTAGAAGCACAGCAAATACTGCTTCTTTATAACCTGTCTCCAAGAGAAGGAATGATGAAGCAAAGAAGGTAAAAAACAACAAATAGAAGAAATGGGAGTACTGAAAGGGGGAAGGGAAGAAACACTATGGTGTGAAAGTTACACCAAATTAATACTTCATTGATCTTCGTTGATAGTGATAATCTACCTTTTCAGAAGTGAGATGGTGTATGTAGCTTCTACTTTTTCATTCAATGTAGGCACAAAGGTCAGCATCTGTTATTTAGCTATTCCTTTTTCACTAGTGGAGGTTTATTTTCATTTTTATACTATGTTCTAAAATGTATTTAACAAATTTCTTTATAAACAGAACATGTAAAAAAAGTCTTCTAAAAATATGAATAAACTTAAGCTATTGTTCTGGGAGTAAAACGATAGATAGATTGTTCAGGGGGGAGGGTTGTGAATTCAGTTTAGTGCCGTGTAACAATTCCTAATGCATTGGAGATACATTCCAGCCCATTATGGACCCGTGGACTGGAGTATGGTTAATTGAATTGATTAAGTCAAGTCAAGTCAAGTCAAGTCAAGTCAAGTCCAGAATAGAATAGAATAGAATAGAATAGAATAGAATAGAATAGAATAGAATAGAATAGAATAGAATAGAATAATGGGGGAAAGATGGAAAATACCTTTAATATGATCGAGTCCAGCTGTTAACCTAGGACTGCCAAGTCCACCACTAAACCAATGGCATTATTAGTAACATTTATCAAATGCTTTTTCCGTCATAAGAAATATTCACAAATTACATTTACTTCCATAAAAACATAAACCACTGACAAAGACATGTGGTGCTGTTTCTAAGAGGCATTGCTATCTTCCTGAATGTCTTAATCCTAATTACTTGCTGGCTTCCCCATTTCATTCCTCCTGACTTGCAAACATCCAACTTTCACTCAGAGTGGTGATGCAGACGATAAGCCTGACTAGTTTTGAAGACATCAGTGGAAGCTCCCCCATGGTAACATAAACTGAAACCTTCCAATAACCCCAGCTGTCTGGTGGTATCTCTCATGGGGCCTGAATCCATGGCCAAACCCTCACCCCTAGTCTTTTTGAGCAAATAAGGTAAACATACAGACTAGAATTAACCAGAGGAAGGGGTAAAGTGTAGCCAAACAGATAAAGCCACCTGGACTAGACAATGTCTACATATAACATTAATCTTTGCATCTTCAGTCCAATAAAACTGCAGCTGGTGCACCCTAAGGGGCACAAAGGAGAAGGCAGTGTGGGGACTATGCTGTGCTGGTCTTAGCAAGGTCATGGCATGCAATTTACAGCTGGAGAATTTTAACTGGTGGGGGACGCTTTTAACTTGGGGAGAAACCACCACTCTGAGGAAATTCCTTCTTTTGATAGTTAGAAAAAAATATTCCCAGAGACTGGAAAATGGGAGGAAAGGGGAATTAATATCTCCATGTCTGTTTCCAGCCGCAACCAGAAGCATGTGTTTGCAATGTTCCTAAAAATGCCCACCAGCGGCAATCACGACTACTGCTGAAACTCGCAGCTCTGACCAAAGAGGAACATACGTCCAGTCCTCAACATCTCTAAATAAAAAGGCTACAAATTTGAGGTTAATACCATACAGAGGTCCCAGGGACTTTGTGATGGCAATGAGAATATCATCTGTACTCCATGAGCCAAAACCTCTGAACTATCCTGTCCTTTGCCATCTTCTACCCAATGCCATGAGTGATGTGGCCAGAGTGGGAAAATGCAGAGGCACACTGGCCTGTTGGTGTTACACCAGCGAGGAGCAAGTTCCAATGACACAGTCTGCTCCATCCTTAATTTTTTGCTTTTTCTTAAAAATTAAAATGTGCAGAGAAAGTGATTAGAGCTAAAAATTAAAAAAAAAAAAACAAAGGCAGAAAAAAATAATTAAAAGGAAAGAACAGCTGCTTTCCGTGGAAGCTGCAAATGGAGGCTGGCCTAATGAAAACGTCCTCAGGAGCATCAAACTACTAGGTGAGAACGCATTGGGTTTGAATTAAGAGAAACAAATGTCATATCTAAGTCAGGATGGAGACCCTGTTTTGGAGGAATGTTTCCGATAAAGCCAGGTCTACTGTCTGTTCAGGTGAAGGAATTAGCACATGCAGATAATTCCATACATCCTGCAGAAGAAACACTGCCAGGTTGCCCCTAATCTGATCTTTTGAGTCTTTCTTTGATCTTGTACCCTTGTACTCTATTCCTGCTCACCAATGGCACACCACCACGCATTTATCCCAATGTACACAAGTAGATTAATGATGCAAAGCTTCACAATTTCCTGAGGGGCAAGTACTGAATTATACATGTCCTGTGTGAAGGCAATGTACTCCCTTTCCCACTCTGATGTTTTACTGGTCTAACTCCCTTTTGAAGTGCTCAAATCTGACCGTTCTGTTAAACAGGTACAAATTGCCCATATGCAAAGTAAGCCAAAAGTGAAAAAAAAATAAAATTAAAATTAAAATTAAAACTTAAAAAATCCCTATTGATTGTCTTAACATTGCATCAGCTTGGGTTTGTTCATTTATCTAGAAGTTATTCCTGATGAAGACAGAAACAGATGTCTATGTATCTTAACAACCGTGATGACAAAATGCTGTATCACTGCTTCACCAGTCTTTTGCAAAAAAGTATTGGGAAAGTATTTTTGCAAGCTGTTGTACTAGGAGCACATGTTCTCAGAAGGGAGACAGCTGATTCATTTTGCATACCTGGCTTCAAAGTTAAATTTCTATGTTATTAAGTCCTTAAACACTTACAATTCTTAATAATTCTTCATCATATGTGGTGTGGGTGGTGAAACAGGGTACCAATATTTCCTCAAGGGAGGTTTATGGAAGCTGCTGCTGAAGGTAGATGAGACTGAAGAAGTACTGGGTTATCTTCCCTTTTTTTTTGATTCTGCAGGAGAAGAGAATAAGGTAATAAAGGCTACAAGATAAGGTAAAAGCACACATGAATGAAGGAGTGTGACCAACAAAGTGAAATCCTAGCATGAGATTATAAACATGTGGGGTGTGTACAATTGGCTGGAAGGTGTTTCCTTTTGCTTGGTGGCAAAATATTTGTGGGTTTCTGAACTGAACTACTAGAAATTGAGTTAAATTGAATAGTACAAAGTGCAATTCTAGCCACATAACTGGCATGAATTTGTGGATGTACAGAGGAGGCTGAGAGTAGGAAGCTGCCAAGAAAGAAGAAGACCTCACTGATGTAGTTCTGATAAATGCAAGTTTGCCATAATATAGACAAAAGGAGTATCAATATTTCTGTTCAGGACATGGATGAAAGTATCCAGAGCACTCTGTGATATATTGGCTGTGTGTCACTGAAAGAGAGAAAACCAAACTGCAGGAAAGGGGGATCACAGAATCAGAGAATCATTGGATGGTTTAGGTTAGAAGGGACCTCAAAGCCCCCCAGTCCAACCCCCCATGGGCAGGGACACTTCCACCAGCCCAGGCTGCTCCAAGCCCGGTCCAACCTGGCCTTGGGCACTGCCAGGGAGGGGGCACCCACAGCTTCTCTGGGCAACCTGGGCCAGGGGCTCACCACCTCACAAGGAAGGATTTCTTCCTCATATCCAGTCTAAATCTACCCTCTTCCTGTTTAAAACCATTCCTCCTCGTTCTATCGCTACCTGCCCTTGTAAAAAGTCCCTACCCAGCTTTCTTATAGGACCCCTTCAGGAACCAGAAGGCTGCAATAAGGTCCCCCAGGAGCCTTCTTTACTCCAGGCTGAACAGCCTCAGCCAGGGAAACATATGGGATGGGAAGGGGGACTGAGGAAGCAGACCCATTTAGAGGCCGTTTTAGTGGTGGCAGGATTTGGACGCTGGACTCACCACTCTTTGGGTCAGAAATCCTTGTGTCACCCACTGCTCCCATTTCAAAGGTTGCTGGTTTGGGGTTTGTTGTAGTTTTTTTCCCAGAATGCCTTTTGGGTTCCCGCCCATTGAGCTGCCATTTTCTTTTGGCTGCACTTTGCCCTGAGCTCCCTGCTGTGAGTCTCCTTTGTGTCTGTATTGTCTATTCTTCTTAAAATTTTAGGCCATGGAGGTATATGTTCATCTCAGCATACCTAAATAAGTCAGATGCCAACTTTTGCACCTTTTTCCTTTGTAAAATCTGTTCAAACTTTCATGCGTGACACAGGTGTCAGACTGTGGTTTCAACAATCACGTTATTAAAACATGTGCTGCGGTAAAATTAATTGGTACAATACTGTGAAAATACCGTCTCAAGGAAAAACAGTCATCTCTGTGAAATGTGTCACGGCTTTCTTACATAAGTTTTAAATATGTCTTGGGTTTATTTTGGACGTGCATTTTAGATCTGTACAGGACAATGTCTGAACCCACTATACCCTGCAGATTAGGGACAGGAAAATTTCCCATATAAGTACTTAAATTTATACGTTAAGCATTGTCTATCTGAGTGCATGCTGAGGGACAGATAGAGAAGAACAGCCAAATGAAACCCCACTAATTTGCAGGTCAGTTTATTTTCTTCACTTTCTTTCTCTTAAAAAAACCCGAACCTGATTAACTGCAGTGTGATGTTCTCTCTTCTTACTGTATTAGTGATGCGGGTCTAAGAAAAACTATGAAGTGTCAGCAAGAAAAGCTCAGAAACATTTTATTTGATAGCAATACTCGTCATACAGTCTGGAGAATGCATCGGCGCTTTGTGGCTTGAGTGTAATTAATAGGTTTTTTTTGTTGTGCACATGTAGTATTTGAGGAATTTAGCTCCAAACACCACATTTTATCTTAAACTGAACTGGAGAGCTGTTTACACAGGAGCTTTAGCTTCAGAGCCGCACAGGAAAGCTAATACTTTGCAGAAAGGTGTCTGGAGACCAAAAGAAATTTTTCAAGTGTCCGGCAAAAACGCGCCCTCTGGACTGCGAGGGAGGCGGCGATGGGATTCTCACTACAAGCAGCGAAGTCTTTAAAGTCCAGCAGATAAAAGAAGTGGTCAAGCCTCGGAGACGAGATATTCCCGCATGAAACATAATACGGCATGAAATGGAGAGAAAGGAGATCCTGTGCTTTTAACCAGCAGCTCTTTGACAATGAGCCTGAGTGTAAGCAGATGTTGTTGCTGCATAAACAACCAAGTCCTTTGTCCACGTAGGCCTTAAGAGCTTAGCTTCTAATGGTGGGGTGGATGGCCTTGATTTACACAGTTCAGCAATAAGGCTGGAAATACCCTTTTATAGCCCTAAAGATAACTACCTTCTTAACGCCAGGCATTCTGTGACCACTTTATAACCCTTAAAGACGGCAAATTTACTGCGCAACAAAGCAAATGTTTTAGGGATTTTGCTAACGAGGTTTTCCACCCTTGTCAGAGGCCAGGTCTTGAGAGTCGATGATGGAGTTTAAAGTGAAAGCTCCAGACCTCAAAGCAATTTGTTTGAAGCACTGTGAACTTAAGAGGCCAGTGGGTGAAATTTGGAGAAATACTTCAGATTCCCCTTTTTTTATCATTCTCCCTCTCTTTGCACCTCGATTCTGGTTTTTCTCACACGGCACACAGGCCCCATCATGGGCTACCACGGTTTCCATGTATTTGTTGACCCAGGCCTGAGGTCCACGTTTTTCCAGACAAAGCCTTTGAGGTCCAAATTTGGGGTGAGGGATGTACTGGACTGAGGCACAAGGGTCTGGTGAACCTGTTCACCAACCACCCTTCTGATCCATCTCGGCTCAGGGATGCACTGGGAAATGCCTCTTTTATCCTCAAATCTGATATAAACTCATACAACGTGGATGGCAGTGCTGGGTTCTGATGAGGGCAAAGGAAGGCATTTTGTCCATTTTATTCCTTATGTATTTTATGCACTGAGCAGAACAAGGCCATTGCACTTTCTCCTCTTGCGCACATTGGCTGTTATTTGTTTGTCACGGTATTGCATGTTTAGACTCTAAAACCATAAGTTTGAATAAGAGAGCTGCTTCCTTTTCCTAACAAATGCAGCTTGTTTATAAAAACAAACTACCAAGGCAATAGAAACAGAATGGAGGAGAGTTTTCCGAGCAAAACGGCAATATTGTCATGATTAATCTATCCGAATGTTGTGACTCATTGCAAGACTTGTTTCCCTGTAAGTCTGTGTGATTTGCTGATGACAAATGCACGTTTCTGACCAGAACATGCAGTGCAAATCACTGTGAAAAAACACGGATAATATATTATGCAAATAACAAGTAACTGGTAAGTGCAGGTAAAATCACAGTTTCTGTGGTATTTATTACTGCAGGTATTAGAACTATACTTTATTGGTTTAAGCATTGTAAGTTTTCTTTTTTGAACATGACAGAAGTGCGCATTTCTGATCAGAATAGAGTGCAAATTACCATGAAAAAACCTTGGTACAATATTAAGCAAATAACAAAAAACTGGTAACTACAGGTAAAATCAGAACCTAAAATATTTATTACTGCATATATTAGAAATATACTTTATCATTTTAAGTATTGTACATTTTGTTTTTCTTATCTGACAGGATGACAAAATATTTACCTGGTAATAATACTAAAATGGATTTATTTTTTTTTTTAAAGGGAAGAAATTGCAAGAAGTTGCTTAATATGTTGTTCTTGCATGTGTCAATGCCATTGTAATATGAGATAACAAGGTTCAAATAAAATATATGGTGGTGGTACTATAAGCAAAATCAGCTTTAAATGACACTTCAATTTGAATTTCAGTTTTCTTTTCCCACTCTTTATCTTATATTGCTTTTTTAATTATAGAAACTTTTCAGTTCTGCATTAAATAATGCCCTTAACTTAATTTATTTGCCAATTTAAAGAAGTCATGCATAAATCAGACAATGAGGATGTAAATTCTGATTCATCTGAGTCATATTTCACCGCCATTTTTCATAAAGAAATGTATTCGTTGTTTATTTTAAATCCTTTTACAAAGTTTTCAGACAAAACAAGGTCAAATCACATATAACACCAGATCAACGAAGAGCAAAGGTCAGTGGTTCGTAATGCCGGTTTTTAAAGGTGGTAGGTCAACGTGCAAAGCCGTAGGATTTTTGAAAATAAAGAAACACATCTTGCGCTGAGGATACTGCAAAAAAAAAAAAAAAAGAGAGGTCCTGGTTTTAAAGCATTTATTTTAAAAGACAAATACCTCCCTAACAACAAGCCCTTGATGTCTCTGACACAAGAGACATGCAAAAGTCATTAAGGCTGTCCCAGCGGAGCTCCTACAGTTGCTTCACTTTAGGGTGGGTGTGAGTATGCTTAAAATTAAATTACTTTAAAATAAAGTTAGAGCACTAAGCAATATCCTGCTTTTGACTCGGCGGGGTTTCCCGTGAGAAAAGAAAGTGGGCAAAGAGAGCTTAGAAAGACAGACAAACATATTTACCCCTAGGTGGAAGGTACAAATTAAATTAGCTTGCCACAAAAGGGAGATGTTTTCTCCTTCTGTTCAGATGTCATGGTAGTGAGGAAACATCGTCTGGGGCCAAGAAAAATGGCACAGATGCATTCATCTAAGCTACCATTCATCCTGTTCCAAGGTCTAAACAGAGCACATAAAAGAACAGCACTGCTGAAGCACTTCCTCTCCTTAGTTACCAAATGGGGACTTGCAGAGGAACATGGGAGCGGAGGGTGGGGATATTTCCAGCATGGGTTTTGCTATTGTGGTGGGAATGACGGAGGATGTCATGGACCCGATGAGACTGGATGCAAAACCCCATTGCCACAATCCCGTTCCCTCTTTGCCCCGGGGGGTAGCTCCGCGCTGGGCTCGGTGCGGGATATTGAAGGGTGCACCGCAAACTTTTGCTCTCCCTCTCTAAAGCTGGAAAACAATAGAGGCACTTCCTGAGAGTCAAGTATATCTTTTATTGTGCCTCATTAATATGCATGTTTTTGGCACTCACTAGGGTTCAGCTGGTACGCTTTCCAGTATCTCATTCTTTATTTATATGAGACTGGGAGGTGTGACCTATGGAGCCAGTTGGCTGTCATGAATTGGAATATTCATTAAGCCTTGTGAATTATGCATTGGACTGCTTATAACACCAAGATCCACAGTTGATCCAGCCAGGACTCTTAACTGCTTCCCATTAGATGGAATGATCCACAGATTGGTAAAAACATACATGTGTGCTGCGCGCTGCAGAAATCACTGTGCCAGTAATCCAGGGAAGTGCTTGGGGATTTTGTGACTCATGCTCGACAAAGTCAGTCTAATCTTTGTTTTTGTATTTATTTGAAGAGTTTTAGAGTTGAATTTCTGCTCTTGCAAGTCGCAGTCTTACTGTGTTGCTTTAGATTTTGAGCTTTCCTTCCAATCGTTCAGTAGCCTGTACAACAAACTGTTTTCTTGTCAGGCTTAGAGGTCCGCAACGGGCAAGAAACCCTCTTTATATAGATATCAAGTGCTACTTTTTATGGGAAACTGAGTGTTAAGAAAGAACGCTCAAGAATACAGATACAGATATTCACAAAAGGAAAAGTCTTGCTTGCTGTCAAGGTCATTTCTTATTTTATTTAATTAGGTTAAACATCGTATAGCGGCTAAATTTGATTTTCAGTCTTTGCCTCTGAGTTTCATATGTGTAAGGTTGTATTTATATTAGTGCTTATGAAGTAAAGTTACAAAGATCTTATACTCTAAAGCCAGTGATCAGCGTCTTATTTGTATTTTGAAAAGCACCAATTACATATTCTTCTCAAACTCTGTTGTTTACCCAGAGAAGACTTAAAATGGAGGCAAGTGGCTAAAATAAATTAAAAAAAAAAATTCTGTGAAACTTGACATGTCAAGATTAACAAAGGATTTTAAAAGCCTGGGTCACTTTAATGGTATCAACAGGTCTTGGTGAAGAAAAGTTGTCTTGCCACCTTACGACCTTTCTGCTTGAGATGTGTAGTTGCAGTATGACCCATGCAAGCCAAAACTGTAGGAAAAAAAAAAAAAAGAAAGAAAAAGCCCTAAACCCAAAAAAATCTTCCACTGAAAAGTCCCCAAGTGGGTTTTCCATTTGCCATGAGGAGCTGCGCACCAGGTTTAAGTGACAGCCTTTCTGCTGGAGCATACCTGCCGAAGGAAGCAGCAACCCTACATGAAGCGGTTGGGAGACGCAAAGCTCTTCTTGCACAATCTGAATTCGCCACATTGTTTGTGATAAGTTCTGTGGCCTGGCCTGAAAGTGGATAGCCTGATCTATGAAAAGGTCACGGGTGAGCCCTGTGTAAAATGGCATTGTTTACAGTTTTTTTAGTGAAGAGATTAGCTGTCATTTATTTCCACATACCTTAACTGAAGAGCTTTAAAGGTTCCCAGCAAGAGCATGTTCTTTTCTCTTTCTCAGCCTGTCACATACTTGTCAGATTCAATAAAATTCCTTACCTGAATTATGCAGATGAGGTTTTGTTGTGTCCAGCACCCATCATTGTTCATCTCCACTACAGCTGAAACTTCTAGCAGCCCTCTTGCTTATACTGCCTGATTTCAGCACTCCTTAGGTCAAGACCTTTCAACCTCAGGGCTTGACTTATGCCACAATCATTTGACAAATCGCCCAGGCCTTCACAAAAGCTGGTTGAGCTCCAAAGTGACTGCTCTCTATACACCACTGTTTCACTGTTTTGACATTTCCTTCTCACTTTTCCCCTCAGTAATTAGACAAAGGAAGAAAAAGACATTTGTGTCCAAGGAATGCTTTCATTTGGGGCTGTGATAAATGGCAACCCTTTCCAAGAAGCTACGGTCCCACTGTAGGAGAAACTTTCTTCACAAGGAAGCTGAGCAAGGACAACTACCCACTTTCTGCCTTGGGGGCCAAGAGGGCGTGTGGGACACACAACATCTTCCACTGTAAAACCTGCACAGTGAACCTATTTATCCTATATGGCTTTTTCATCCACGCAATGTCATGGACTTGAACAAGTTGTCCAGACTCTGTGTTCATTCATTGTTCATAAGTTGGCATAGGACAATGCTTAGCAGACCAAGCTGGACTAAAACATAAATGATGGAGACAAATGAAAGCATACTGCTTCCATTTTTTTTTAAGAATTCAGGTTTTTGCAGCATGGACTGAAGAGACAGGAACTTCTTATTTCAGCTAAGACACTGATTCTTTCTGTTCCTTTGGTCGATTTACTTCTTGGCTTTAGTTTCCCCATACTTGACGTGCAAAATATGAGTATGATATATACAGCCTTGGTGAAGTGTTTGGGACTCTGTAAGTGAAGAGCTCTGTGTGAAGCACAAGACATTATTAGAAGCAGCAGCAGTTGTAGAATCATTCTTCTACTGAGTGTCTCCAATTTAAAGCACTGCTTAATTCAGAAGAGCTCATTCTTATCAGAGCACGTTAACCCCTGCTGCCCATAATTTTTCATGAATTTCTCCTGAAATAACACTAATTTATTGGACTATCAATGATTTGACATTTTAGTGGAGCATGGCAAATTTGAAAGTATTTTCAAGCCATTCAAATCAAGATCTTTCAATTGTAGAAGTTTGTGTGGTTAAGACAAAACTGGCATTGTAGCATCTAAAATTTCTTAACAAAGAGAACTTATGTCAGCCATGTTTTTATAAGCTTCTTTCAGATTATTGTGTTAATGCTTATTGTTCCATTGGGAAGAATGGCTGCCAAACATGTAAAATAATTGAAACTGCATGTGACTCAGTTGTGAGAGCTGCAGTGAGGAATTAGTGTGTTACAATTCATGGTATGGTTAATCTGTCTCTTCTGTTCATGGTAATGCATTAATCAGAGCATTTCCAAATCACATTACCAAATAACTCAAATTATTTTTATGATCTGATACTACATTAGGATTAATAAACCAACAAAGCTGCCCTTGGAGTTCTGTGAGTGATATATGACCCTTTTCTCTAAGGCTTGTAATTAAGAGCAGGACAAACATCAGAATCATCCAAGTACTTAATTTTGTGTGGCACGGGATTAATTACTTTTTTTCTGTTCGCAGGATTGCCATCTCATGCACTACCTGATCCTCAAGAATCAAAGGAGTTGGAGTGCATTACTTCTAATAGCGCAGGTTAGATGAGTTTGCACTGTAATTTCTGTAAATTATTAACATAATAGGGGAAAACAGTAACATATAGAGACACTAGATTTTAGGAAACTAAAGTCTTGCATTCTGTCCTTTTTCACTTCATTCTTGCATCATGTAAACAAATCCATAATGTAATTATTTTGGAAGCAAATGTATTAAGTAAAAAATAAAACCAAACAAACATGAATTTGTCTTGATGTTTTGGCTCTGAAAAAGGAAAGGCTCTCTAAAAGTTTCCCATGTTAACATGCAAAACCAGATAGCCTTATATACCTGAAAAAACACAGCCCAAGGGCTGGTGGAGGGACTCATTCCAGCTCACGCTTCCTTCCTAGTGCATGCGAATGCATTCAGTAAAGGGGTGGGATGGGGTGGGAAACCATGGGAACCTGGTTGGGAAACCTTTAACTGGTGTAGCATTATTGAAACAGTTAACCAGGCTGAACCGACCATTGCAAATCTGGAAAGCAGGACGGCCACGTCTGCACCTCTTTCTCAGGAGTTGTTAAGACCTCGGCATACCTTCACTTACTGAGCTCAGCCAGATGTGGACTGATGCCTTCTTAGCAGTCCCTATGAACTGCCACAGTTCAGATTTTCAGGGGATGCTCACTGTGTTGTCTTGTTCCAGCTTTCTTGAATCTGTGTGGTTGCATTATGTGCGACTAAGCGATACTTAAGTTTAACTTTTTGTTAGTTTCCTACTCGTATCTTGAATGTGTTTGTCCCTAGTTTTAAAGTCCTACACCTCCATTCACAAATAAATCTTCTTGTTTCCATTAAGAACAAACCATGCTGTGGTCCTAAGGAAGTGCAATAAGCAATAAAATAAAATACAAATCAAAGGCTGTCC
>NW_010179292.1:37226-43405 GCF_000695765.1 Mesitornis unicolor
TGCTGAAAAAGGACTACGAATTTTGACAGTGTTAGAGAATTTACATTGGTTGCTGTTGTTAACATTACCGTAATAAGCACTGTGGCTATTAACTCTTTGCACTGCCATAAGGTGATAATTTGTTGATAATTTTCTACTGGACCTCTTTCAAATCTCATTCAAAAATGCAAAGAAAGCTAATATCTTATATTTGGACATGTTAACATCAGCAACTCAACATAAATAGGAACAACCAGAGTAACTACTGTGAAATATACCCTCAAAAATACTATTGGAGAGAAAAGCATCAACCTTCTTAAATGTAAATGTTGCTTGATTTTTGTTCAGTCATCTTAGGTGAAAATAAACAGGTTTCATCCCATGTATTACTAGGTGGAAGCGAGAAATCTAGAGTGTCTTAAGCATTGGGATCATCTTGTTAGAGATTTCCATGACCTCAAGTAAGGACCAGTAACTTACTCCATGTGTGTGCGCATCTCTTATCCTCTTTTACAAAGCAAAATCAACCAGGAGATTAAAAAAGGAAAGTGCATTTTGAACAAATTATTACTTCATCAGCCTATTTATCATGTTTACCTCTTCCTACCTTCCTTTAATTAAACAAACCACCTTGTGTCTAGACCTATGGTAACTAAACCAAATTTATACCCAGTTAATGTAGCTGGTTTGAGCTGGGCAGATGTAACTGGGTCTCATTTATCTGGGCAGTTTTCAGATAGGCTGCAATTAGTGACAGGCATAAACCTGGCAAAAGCAGTTCTATGGCAGATACGTACAGCTGAAGAGGCAAGAGAAATGAGCTGGCTGTGCAAGGAAAAGTGGTCACATATGCATGCGATTCTGAGGCTTGGAATCCAGGACTCATTTTACAAAAAAAAATTTAAAAATGTCCCATCACTGGGGTAGGATCATGGATTTTTTAGAGAGTTTTGTATAGATCCACTGTTTTATTAACACTGGGACGCTTTGATAAATGATAAGGCATAGATATGTAAGTACGACTACAGATAAAACTTAGTGAAAGCAAATCCATGAGTCCATGCAGTAGTGAGCCTCAAACACTTAAGAGGGGCATTGTACAGGTCAAACAACCCCTTTTTGTCTGGGTCACAGGCGCGTTTTCAGCTTGGCTTGCATTTGTTGAAACAGTTGTGAGCAAGAGCGGTAGACAGATGGATGGGATGTGTAAGGTTACACGGTCTTTGAGCAGTTTCTGCCTTAGATCTCGTGGCTAAAAATTACAGAGACCTGTTGAAAAGAAACTGTGTAAACTGTGAGAAAGAAAAGTGTGCAAGGAGGTTAGAGACCCTCTTCAAGAGAGTCTCTGGTTGTGTGCCATTTACTGGCCTTCCATTTGAGCACTGAAAATTATGATTGTTTTTTGATCAGATAACTTCACTTGGGTCTGTGGTGCTCTTTCTTCCGTAGCTACACAAGACATTCAGTTCTCCTGTCCCTTGGCAGAGGAGCAGTGTTAAACTGACAGAAAGAAATCATGACTATGTATGTTTATTTTTATGTAGTTGGTGTCCAAAACACCGGGAACCAGTTGATCAGAACTTGTGGCTTGGAATTTCTACTAGTGCTTCCTAAATTTTTGAAATGTTAGCGGAGCCCTACTCACTACTCTAGTAAGATCCATGAATGATCTGCTTACTGTTTTCTTAGAAAAATATTTGTTTGCCTTCTTGAGTTTCCTTTCAACGAGATCGACCCAATGGAGATTATATTTTCTGCCTCCTTTGCTCTTTTCTATGTTTATTAAAGGATTTCTCTTTCCAGTATACAAAAAATTTCCCCAGAGATCCGTTCTTTTCCGTTTTTCTCTTAAATCTACCCAATGCAACAAAATAATTTGAAAAAATAAACCAATGTTATTTGTAAAATAGCAAAAAAATCCATTCAAGTCTACCTAGGTCTATCCATTAGCACAATTTTTCTGCTGATCATGCTAAAAGCCCTTGACCTTGCCCTTAACCTGGCAGCATATCCAATGATCAGAGCTTAGCAGAAAGCATGGTGAGATCTGATTTTCTCTGTGCTGATGAGAAAGAAGGCGTTACTGTTGTTGGTATGTGAACTATTGAGAGGTTTCTATTCAAAATCTATCACACATACAAATAAAAGGAGAAGGAGAATCATCAGTGTACACCTAGCCACATAATACAGGGTCTTGAGTCCATCTCTGGATCTTTGTGTCAGCATACCATAGGTGAAGCAACCATTCCCATGTAATCTCTGATCCACCTTGCTGAGGGTTCTGGAGAGAATTCATATTTAGGCAAGCTCCTGGAGACACCAAACAGACCTGTTTAAGAGATCAGGAGAACTGATGAAAAGAGATCATGCGTGACTAGAGCTAGTTCAAGATCAAGCAGCAGGAGAATGAAGTGGCTGTGAAAGAGAAGAGATGTTTTCAGTCCGATTTCTTCAAAATCACAAATGAACATCCCAGTTCTGTGGCTGTTTGCACAGATCCGTTGTAACTGCTCTGCTGAAGGATGTGATTCAACACCCCTGCCATGGTTTGGGATTGCAGACGGTGATATTAGATTGAACTAGTGCGTTAAAGCTTGACATTGTCATTGTAAAGATCTTTCTTGGTAAAGGAAGAGGTAAAGGTCTAAAATAGCAGAGCTAGATCTTTATTTTTTTTTTAGTTGAAGATTCAACTGTATATATTAGTTCAGAATAAACCACTTGGACCCATATCGAAAGTTTGATGTTGTTAAGAGATACAAAACCTAAGTCTCCTGTATCAGATGGCCTCTGGAGAGGGGAACATGCAAGGGTCCTCACAGCAGTGAGTTGCATCCCAGGGACATCACAGGTCCATCACAGGACAGGATCAGTGTCTGTCAGTTCCCAGTCCAGCACCACCAATGCCAAATGTGTAGTACAATGGTGGTGTGGATTGCCCCTATTCTGATTTAAAATCCTGTAGTTTGGCCACTTCTGATGTATGAAATCAAAGTGCTGTTTTCCCCATTGGCTTTGCAAAACTGGTAGGTTCAGTTTCTGTTGTCCTCCTGTATTTCTGTGAATGGCACATACAATATATTGTCAGTGGGCTAATATTTGTAAGCCACACTGGTCTAACAGAGAAAATAATTAAATATAGACGGGAGAACATTTCAGGGCTCAATTTCATTGTGTTAATTTTCTATTACATTCTTCAAACATACAGAATGCCACTTGACACAAGCCATTAATTTGATTTTTATTTTGTTTTCCTCAATTTCAAACCTAATTGGTTGCCCTCAGGACCTTACAACTGGTCCTTCTGTACAGGACCAAACTGAGTCCTACATGGAGATAAACGCAGAGGAACTAGCACTATCTTCAGTGTAGTTATTCTTACCTTACTCCGCTGTTCTCAGAAACATTGTTTTTTAACTCAGCTATGCTTTATTCTGACATTCTTTATCTTGAAAGATTTGATGCATCTAAAGGAGTTACCATTCCTTGCAATCATACATGTGTCCTAATCCTCAGCTGGTGTAAATCAGAGTAACTGCGCTGACAGCTTAAGATATGGCCCATGGTGAATGTTGTTCATAACAGCCTCTAACAAGATTGCTGTCATATGAGTTATTCTTCTGTAATACACACACTACAGATAACAGGTTTGCTGGAGTTTCCTTTCTAAATGTAGCCGATTAAGAAACTGGAAAAATGCCACATCCTGAACATAGTGAAAGAAATACTTAAAGTGACCAGCACAATCTACAGATAATTAACTTCAATGGATGGTTGGTTACAATCATTTAATTGCCAAACACTAAATACTAGTCAATTAAAAGGTTATAAAATGTGATTATTGAATACAATTAAGGTATGTTAGAATAATATTTCCATACAGACACAGTGTTATGCATCTCATACATTTATAAACTATGCTTTTAATGCATACTGAAGTGTGAACATGCACAGTACTGCAGTTCTTCTGACAGCAGCAACATCTGGGTGATTGCATCCTTTAAAACAAGCTATGCAGAATTGCACTAATTCTCTAATCAGTAAATGTCCTTCTCACTCCTGCCTTTCAGTGACAGAAAGTGAAATGAGATTATATTCACTTGGGTAAGGTGAATACAAATTTAGGTAAGTTGTGTCTCAAGCTATATTTTGCAATAAATGTGTTTTAAGCTTTCGCTTCATACTAAAGAAAGAAAAAAATACCCACCAAAGATGTGCTGCTTTGGACAAGCTTGCATGAGGAAATGCAATTTTTGCTGTGCTGCCTGATGTGCCTACTTATGTTTTCCAACCTCTTGTTCACCTAGTAAAAACTACAGATCGCCAACTATTAAATGCTGTTAGTAACTGTGGCTAATGCAAAAGCATTTTTATTTCGTTACACTTGGCTGTCATCAAATCTCTAATTTGTGTTGCCGGGTTTTCCCTTTTGATCTTTTGCTGAAGTTCTGGCATGGAGAATGTAGTGAAAAAGCGAGAAAATAAAAGAGAAACGAAGGCAGAGGGTGCAACAGAGGAGAGGTAGGGAAGGTAGAGAAAAGCAAAGCAGAAACGTGCCTTTGTACTAATGTAGTGAAAATAGTGAAAGATTTATATGAATAAGGAAGAAAAATATTTTGTTAGGAGGAAGATAAAGAAACAAGGAAGGGGGAAAGAGCATGAAGGATGGAAAAAGAAGGAAGAGGGAGCAGAGAAAGGAAAATGGGATATTGTAATAAAAGACGGATGAATCTGAGAAGTTTGGAGAAAACCGGGGCATTTGCTTACACAGTCTTCTGCTCTTTGTCTGTCTTCATGGATCTCCAATTTTCAGTTGAATTACAGAAGGTAGAAGTGTTAAAATGACTGTTCCTGATCAACACCGAGATTTGCAGGCCTTCTGTGGGAAAGCATACTCCAGTGTGATATTTTACAACAAATCCTGAAATTAAACAAGCCCTAGGGAGCTGACAACCTCTCCTCATTTCCAGGCTCTGACGGGGCCTGAGTCACCATTTTAGAGCGTCCTACACCAGGATGCTGAACGCTTCACATCCGTGATTCATCTGCCTCCCTACTGCCTTCTCACCACACTTTCATGCATGAGCTTCCTTTACAGCTTCCACAATCCTCTGTTACTCTATTTAAAGGATTCCTTATTTTGTTTTTCACTCCTTCTGGATGTAACCATCCTCCGTATCTGTCCAAGAGATTCTCCCCTCCAGTTTTCAGGTGATGCCCAATTCCACAAAGGGTGTGAGAAGATGAACAGCAGCAGAGATGAGATGCCTTTGTGCTCTTCCAAATATTTCATGAGCCTTTGCCATGTTCCTGTCCTGTTCTTATATTTTTTGAGATGTGAGTCAAAGATCTGCTGTGCCTTTCCAGGAAAGCCATGTGCAGTGCTTGAGGAGAAGCTCTCATTGCTTAAAGATCTCAGAAAATTGACTCGGAGCTACCTCAGACTTTCACGGTGTCAATGAGCAGAGGTCTCTGTAACCACCCACGTTTTCTGTATTAGTTCTTTGCTCTACATGACCATCAGACTTTCCATTTCAAGCTCCTTTTTTGTCAACTTTATATAGAAATCTTCCTCTTTATAGTTCTCTCTCTTACTCTGTATCAGCAGTCAAAGTTTTTCACCTATTTTTACCTCCTTCCAGTATCACACTTGACTTGATACTGCCAGTACATTACCTCATTCCTCTCCCATTGTGCATCTCATACAAAGAGGACTTCTTCTTCTTACCCTGTCTGAGAAATTTCAGTGCAATATGAAATTGCTGAAATGGCTCACAAGCTTTAGGGTACCATTTTGGACTCAATGATCTTAAAGGTCTTTTCCAGACAAAACCATTCTATTTCATTTAATTGAGTTGTCTTACTGGGAATTTAATTTTTCTTGCCAACTCTGGATAGTTTGGACACTCTTTTTCTCAGCTTTTTTTCTCAATTAATTGCAGACTTATTCCTAAACCTTATTTTATAGAATCAGGTTTTACAGGACTACATTTCTATACAGCTGCTCTTTCAGCCTACAACCCAGTTTATTTTGCTCTGTCCTACCTGCTGAGTTTTTCCTCTTCCTATTTCTATTCCTGTTCTTCTTCCTCTTCGTTCCTTTTCTTTCCCCTTCCAATCCCTTCAAATCAAGTTTGTTTTGAAGCCAAAAGAATCACTTGGGAAAAAAAACCCAACAAAAAAGGCAAAAGAAATTAAAA
>NW_010179293.1:0-19122 GCF_000695765.1 Mesitornis unicolor
CCAGCTCCCTCCATCCCGGGCCTCCCAAAATTGCTCCTGGCGTTTTTTGCCATCACACCACGGAGAGAAAGTAGGTCACGGCTGGGTCCAAGCCTTGCTGCAGCCGAGCCTCGAAAGCTTCCCCATAAAAACAGACTTTGGGGTCGTCGTTTGCAACGTTTTGGTTTTGGTTTTGGTTTTATTATTATGATGATAATTATTTATTTTGGACACCTTGGGCGATCAGCTGAGGCGGCTCCTGTAGTCCAAGCTGGAAGGAGAG
The DNA here is from genome assembly GCF_000695765.1 of Mesitornis unicolor. Taxonomy (NCBI): domain Eukaryota; kingdom Metazoa; phylum Chordata; class Aves; order Mesitornithiformes; family Mesitornithidae; genus Mesitornis; species Mesitornis unicolor. The sequence continues at coordinate 263 of NW_010179293.1, forward strand.
GGAAAAGGGAGGTAGTTTGGGAGATGGAGGTGGGGATGGTTTTATTTTTGTTCTTCCCCTATCTCCCCTCCGACCGAAATAATCAGTTACAAACCCCTCTCCACCGCCTGCTATGGCTCCTGCATCTCTGCTCTCCTCAACCACCGCTCTCTCCAAAACCAACAGCTAAAACCCATCCCAGTCAAGTCCTCAGAGCGGGTGTTTAACTAAAATAGTTCACGACGGTAAATGAGAGGCTTTCAACCGATTTCCACCCTCGGGGCTCCCTGTTCGAGCCGACGTGTGTTTGTTTTCAGGGTGACTGTGCGGAGGGTTACATTGCCGGTCCCTTCCAGCCTCCGATTTACAGGAAAAAAAAAAAATTAAAAATAATGCTTTCTATAATTGTTCTGAAAAAATCCCCCCTTTCTCCTTTACTCAGCCGCAGGGTAAACCCTGAGTCACTCCGGAGTGGCTCCGGGTTAAGCCCTGGGGATCCAGATCCCCTCCCAGTTCTTCGTGTCGGCTACAAACCGAAATAAAGGCGATTTGGGAAAGGAGGGGAGGCGGGGGAATGGAGGAAGAAGTTGGTTTGGTTTGCTAATTATCGGTGCTGCAACTGTAGACCTAAAGGTAGAAAATAAACCCGCGTTGTGAATACGAACATCACTCCCGAACTGTATATAAGAGTATATATAAATATACATACATATACACACAGCCACGTATACATCAGTGAAACGTACAGTAACAGTGACACGGCAGTGGGGGGAAAAAAAATCCTGATATTGAAGGCTTACAAAACATTTTCCTTTAATGGCTAGTACTTTGAAAAGAAAAAGAAGATTTACTCCTAATTCAGTTGGTAAAAGCAAAATGAAACGAAAGCTCACATTAACATGACATGAGGTTTATTATAGGTTTGCTTAGAGTGAAGAGGTAAGAATGGTAAAAATATGGACACTTTTGAGTCAGACAGAAATAAAATACCAACATTTCTGAGAAGCAATATTTATTGTCTTTTTTCTCTTTTTCTTTTTTTTTTTTTTAAATGTAGAGACATGTCCTGAATTTCCCTATTGGGAAAATAAAGACTTCTTGGCGTTATAAGTAAATCCGTCTGCAGAATCAAAGCAGCACCAACATTCAAAAAAACTGAAGAGGAAAATACAACAAAACACAACAATCTCTTTTTTTTTTAGTTCTTATTCTTATTATTTATGTAAATCAGGTCATCACTGGACAAGAAACCAATTTCTACCCATTACCATAACAGCTTGTCTATAAAGAACAGAAAAGATTCAGATAGGATACTATCTAGTCAAGCGGGATTTTTTTTTGTTGGTTTTGTTTTTTCTTTTTTGTTTTCTTTTTTTTTTAATTTTTTGTTTTTAAATTCCCCCACCCATTCACAGAGGTATAGATTCACAGATAAATAACCCAAAAACTACTTGCTCGCCATATTTACACATTCCCGTTAAATTAAGCATAAATAAATATATACAAACTCAATACTGAATGCCTCTCCACATTTCTTCTCAGGAAGAGTCGATAAACTGATATTTCTCACTGTATGGTCAGATTTTTCAAGAAGAGGAGGTGAAAGGGGTCGTTTGGGGCATAAAAGGAGAATTTTAATTTTTTTTTCCTTTCATCTTTCCAGTTTCTCATTCGCTTTTTCAGAGCTTTGCAATTTGTTTTTTCTTTTATTTCTCGCTGGCACACAATGTTACGTCTCTCTCAAAATGTTCAGGTGTTTGCCAGTGTGTTCGGGGATATTTGCTTTGACTTTTTTTTTCCTTTTGCATAAGAAAATATACTATTTGTAAAAAGCCTACGGTCTCTCTCACACAGGGAAGCCGGACTGGGGGGGAGCTGGGCTGGATCGAACTGGCAATGGTTATGGCAGCTGAAACGAGCACCAAATTCTCCGAGAAACGTATTAAAACAGAGCCGACCAGGTCTGTGTGATAAAGGGATCAGAAAGAGATGAGCAGGGGAAGGGAATAAGCCCTCTGGGCACAGCTAAAGGTCTTAAAGCCATCCTTCCCCCCCATCTCCCAGCCCCAAATATGAATTTGGGGATGTTGGGAGAGGTTGGTCTGGGATGCAAAGGGACTTGAAACAGCTTCTCACAGAGAATTTCTATTAGGTGGGACAAGACACACCCGATTTTCAAGAAATCATCGGGTTGTAAAAGGATTCCCATCAAATTGGCTTCTTGTTTCCTTCACACTTTGTGTGAATAACAACCAGGAAAACAAACAACAAAAAAAAAGTCAGGGAGCATACAAAACCAAAGATCTTTCCAATGGAAAATAGAGAATTGTTATTAAAAAAAGTCAGACTAAGAATTAAATAAAATTTACAGCAACCCACCTGTTTGGTTTGAAAACAAACTTTTCACGGTCTCTCCTCAAACTTTTTCCTTGAGTTAAAAAGCAAAGCTGCCGTGTTAATCCTTCAGTTTATTGATTTATGATCCCGAGGAAACCAAATCTTCTAGTAACTCAAATTATCAGATAAATGTCTGAGGTGTCCCGCCAACACAAGTAGTCAAGCTGGGAAAGTGCAGGGGAGCAGGAAGATGCCTTCCAGCAGGAGGCTGGGAGTTTAGGTTTTGGGAGACCTCAGGACTGATAGGAGCCATTGAGCAATGGATGTCCCCTCTTGGGACCTAGGCTAAGGGGAAGACAGTGAGGTGGGATACACCTATGCCATGTTTTCTCCCTGTTTGCATTTAAATCAGAAGCCTCATGGATTTTGTCTCTGTTCTTTGGGGAGCATACGAGAGGAGTCTTACCCAAATCAATGGGAATTTTGCATTTGACTTTATTTGGCCTGAGCGAAGTGCAGCCTGGCTTTTGCAGTCTGTCTCTTCCAGGTAGAAGGCACAAGGGGCAGATCCAAAGTTGCCAGGAGTCAACTGAAACTCTTCTCTCAACCTTCTCAAGATTTAGGTTCTGATCCAGGTGACCAAACCTGTGCCTAGGGAAGATTTCAGCACCAGCAGCAGGATCAGGCCCTCACCCATGCTTGTGCTTATGCACATGTCTGTGCAGCTCTTTCCCCAGAAAGTTGTAAGTGGTTCCCTCTCCTCATTAACTCACAGTGGTGGTGGGATACTGTCTTCTGCGGTTAAAAGGAGCATCTCCAACATCCCTTCAAAGACAAGGAGGGATCATCCCCACCATCACCTCAAAGACAAGGAAGGACCATCCCCAGCACGCCCCCAGAGCCTTCACCTGAAAGGTGTGTGTGCAGCAGGGGCTGCGAAAGACTGAGAGCTATCTCCCCACTCTCAGGAACTTCAATGAACTGAGTGATGCTGAAGGGCTGGCTGGACTCATGGGATCCTTACAAAGGTTTTTTGCAGAGGGCAAGCAAAGCAATGTTCAACACTTTGTTCTCTACTTCAATAAAGGGAATATTCTCATTGGGCAGAGAAAGGAGATGTGCTTTCAGGTGGTGCCATTCATTCCTCCTCAGATACACACACACATACCCTTTCCTTTTTCTGCACATCACCTGTTGGCCATGCCCTGCACTGAAGCTCGGATTGCCCTTCCTCTGGAGCTTACTGTAATTGGGGGTGGTTGGTAAAGGGTGGGCTTTGGAGGACCAGAAGTTGCCTGGGGCCTGCTTTTCAGTCTGAGGGTCCCCAACCTACAGGTGGGAGTTCTATGAGATCCATGGATCCACATCTGGTGACATCCGCTGGGGTGTGCTAGTTGCCAAACCCACTGCCAGGGACCTGCCAGGGTTGGAGGCTATCTCCTACTCATCCCAGCAGCCCGTAGAGAAAGCTGTTTTCCTCAGTTTCCTCCTTTTCTCACGTGAGGATCCCCACAGCACTCTGCCCCAGAAGAACCAAAGATACATGACTGAGGAGCAGCTTCAGAGGGGTCAGTGCTCCTTGGTGCTGGATGATTCCTGGGTTTCTATTGCCACACACATGTCCAACTTACAGATGGAGGACAAGAACCGAGACCTTTGCTTGCTGGACAAAGGTTCGGAAAGTGAAGCAGACCCTCAGCTGTAGCCACTTCTCAAGCAGCAAAGGACACTAAGGGTGACAATCAAGAGGCTCATTTGTTTTTTTTGTTTTAAGAAAACGTTGTTGGTTGCTGTGGAGAGTAATACTGAATGATTTCTCCCCTACCATCCACTTTGGAAGATATCTAGAAACCAAAACCAAGCCTAAGGCTTCTCATTTGTCCCTCTCCTTGTTCTGAGTTCAGGTGCGCCTGCTTGGGGTGGTGGGATCGAGTCCTTTAAGAAGGGACCTGGGGGGAGCCCTGACCACACTGGAGTTTTGCCAGTGACTCCAGGAGATTTATCCCCTCCCCAGTAACCATTCTGACATACGCAAAAAGATGTGTTAGTACACAAACCCTGCCCCGCTGAGAAACACATGCAATTACCCAATGTGGCAGAATCCAAGCAGAAATTCATATCCTTACACTTCAGCATTATTTTATCATAGAAGACAAAGAAATGTATGTTTAAAAAAAAAAGGAAAGAAATCAGACTTTCCCTCCACCGCCCCCCCAAATCATATGCATAAGACATCCTGTCACACACCAAACCACAGAGAAAAACATTGGAGTTAAGAAGTTTTCTCCCCCCTACCACACTGACTTGTTCTAAAGCAAGAGTCACAAGACATTTTTTAAAAAGAAAAGCTTCCTAAGAGAAACAGATTTCCTCAGACTGAGCTCAGAAATCAGGATATTCCCTGGCAAACCCTCCCCGCTCCCATCACGAGGAGCCAGCTCACGTGGCAACCCTTTCCTCCCTGGGTACAAAACCCTAGTGCCAAGCACGCGTGGTAACATTCAACACAGCTCTTATTTTCTTTTCAATATTACACCTCGATTTCAACTTCTATTTTTTTATCTCATTCAAATTATTCCCTTTGAGCTTCTTTAAAGAAGTGCACCTACAGAATTCCGAAACAAATGGCTTTGATTTGAAAAAGGAAAAAAAAAAAAGGAAAAAAAAAAGAAAAGTATCAGAATATCAGAATTGTGGATTTTTTTTCTCTGTACCTGATATATTGTGTAGGGATCTCTAGTCCTCTTTGAAGAAGCTCATAAGCCAAGCGGGCAAAGCTTTAGGAAACAGAAGAAAATAAAATAGTGCATACTCCTGAGAAAAAATTACATACTCATATCACTCATTTTTTTTGTTGTTGTTAACAGTTCTTTAAAAATGGGGGAAGATCTTTCTCACGCACACTACTCAAGGAAATTAAGGACTGAGACATTGGCATAGTTAGGAATATAAAACTCCCTAAAGAAAAAGAGGAGATCTCAGAAAATTCAGAAATCAGATAGCACTGACATTTTACCAGACCTTACTTTCAAATTTTGCAACCCATTATAGACAAGGCATTTTACCATCAAAGGCAAGTACTAAATTACAAAGGTATGTTTGCATGCATGAATGTGTGTGGCTATACACACTTATTAAGTATATATATATATATGTATATATCCGGCTATATACATATGTATATATAAACATACATAGGATACACACACACCCCTACTAAGTTATGTGTGCGCATATGTATATGCGCACCCATACGCACACACGCACCCATACACACCTGTAAACACTGGTAATCTAAACAGAGAGTCTGTCTAGACCAGGAAAAAAACCACAAAAGTTCTTAAAAAATAGAGTTTGCTAATTCGACTGAGCTACAGCGACCTGAAACTTCCTGCCTAATGGCATCAAATGTGGAGATGCTGCCACCAACCGCGCCGGGTTCTGGCTGCCGTTGATGACTTTGTGAGAGGTCGGTGTGCTCGCCTCCCCTCCTTTCCTAGTCTAGACAGAACCAGGGTGGTAAGATGGGATGGGAAGGGTTGGGGGAAAGGAGGTGATGGGGCTTCTCAGAATGGGAGGCTCTGGAAGATCATTTTTAGCTAGGGTGGAGACAGAACGTTATTAAAAAATAAAATAAAAGAAAATAAAGGTAATAGCAAGACAGACCGTGCAGCTCAAGAAATCAAAGCACTGACACCAAAAATGTTTCTCCAATTTCTTCCAATAAGTTATTCATTTCTTTCTTTTATTATTATTATTAATTATTATTATATTCCCCTCCGCCCCTCCCCCCCAATCATTATTTAAAAAATGTGAAAGAACAGAAGTGGGAAAAAAATCCTGGTGGTTGTCTTCACATGTTCCTGGCAAGAGACTCTGAACCACTGGTCTTGCGCCATTGTGCTCCTCTGATCTTAAATTATTGTCTTTCTTTTATTATTATTTTTTACTATTATTATTATTATTTTTGTCCTACCTAATAGAATTCTTCCAAAGCCCAATCCGATATTTTTAAAGCTAAAATTAAGACGCTTTTGTTTTAAAAGATTATCTCTCTCTTTTCTCCTTTTATTTATTTAACTTTTTTCTTTTCCTTTCTTTTTATCTTTTTTTTCCTCTCTCTCTCTCTTTCTCTCTCCCTCTCTCATTTTCTGTGTTTCTCTTCCTTGTCTCCAGTTTTACTACCTGGTCCTTCGCCAGATGTGTGCCTGTTAGCAGTGTTGTTGTTCAAGAACATCTTGTCCATGCCTTTGAGAGCTTCAGTCAGGTAGTTTTGAAGGGCCGTGAGGGCAGCGCAGATAGCGGGGGCCCCAAAGCCATGGGTGATGAGGCTGAAGTGAGTCAAGCAGCTCTGAATGCCGGGTTCCAAAATAGGGGTGGGCCGGCTGTTTCCAATGGGTGTCCTGTCCTGGGCCAAGAGATCTGTAAATTCTTTACAAAGTTGCCTGCATGGAAGAGAGAAAGGCAAAGAGAGGACAACAGAAAGAGAAAAGCGATGATTAGACTCATCCCACACTTCTCCAAGATAACAAAGGTTGAAGGGGCAGGTTCAGGCCAAAGCTGATGCCAAGAACCATGAGAGGACCTTCTTGCAACCAGCAGTGCTTGGGGACCGGCCATGGTGAGCCGGCAGCTCCCTGCTCAGGATGATGTTCCTCAGGAGAGGAGTTTCTGCAATTGCAAGATAAAATCAGGTTTGGAGATAAGAAATCTCTCCAGCGGCCACTAGGATGCTTCTGAAGCATTGTGAAAACCCAGTCCTGGTTGGTGGCTCTAGAAATAACCAGGTTGAAAGGGAGATGCACCGTGGGTCTGCCAACCACTCGTCTTTCTGGAGGCCTGACTCTGGCTCAAAGCAGTTCCCACCAATGCTGTTCCTGGAGGAAAGCACAACCACGCACTGTGAGCGACCAGGTGACACAGGGACATGGTGCAGGAAAGGGCCAAAATGAAGCCTCCTCTGAGACTGCTCAGGCTGGGCCACCTTGTCAAGAAAGATTAGGACTTGGGTTCTCCATGCTGGCTTTTTCATTGCACAAGGAGCAAAGCGAGAACTTCCTATTTTGTACTAGGGCGGGGAGGGGGGGGGGGTGGCATCCCAATTAACACATCAGAGTTGACATTCTGGCTCTTGCCTACACCTTGGAAAAATCAGATTTGGTTTTTATCATTAGTTGTTCCCACACATGCTTTCTTTTGCTTTGCTCTGGCCCAAAAGACCTTCAAGTCAACAGGTGCCCAGGCAATGTAGAAACCCTGGGGGCTAGTGGGGTTCCCAAAGGAATAGTTCCTTTGAGACTGATGCCTATACAGGGAATGGAGAAAAAAAAAGACAAAAAAAATAGAAAAGGAAAAAATAACAAGAAATAAAAAAGAAATCCTTAAAAAAAACATTCAGCTCTCATCTGAAATTCTCTGAAATTCCCGGTGGGATAAAGGTTTCAGAGGGTGGGAAAAGATAAAGGTCTACTTCTATGTGTATTATCCATTAAGAAAGTGCAAGAGAGGAAACTTTGAATTTGGAGAACAAACAGTAATGAGTCCAACATTTTACATCTTCAAAGAGCAAAGCAGGGTCTGCGAGCAATTAAAGTTCTGGGACATTAATATCTTCTGACCCTGCGGAAAAGGGCAATCAAATTCCAATCACGTCTAAAAAACATCTGGACAAATTTGAGCAAATGATTTTTCAACCCTCTATATATTTCTTTAAATTACGCTGTCATCAGCGGCAAGCCACGTCCCAGAGCATGAAATAAATGAGAGCTGTTTGGGCTGGTATTTCTTTTTTTTTTTCTTTTTCTCCCCGTTTTTTGCCAGATAGATGGAGATGTGTGGAGACACACAGCACCCACCACCGAGGACCCAAGCAAACCATGAAGCACCCAGTTAGGAGCCTGGGAGCCACAGCCAAGTGTAAATCACCCAATATAGCACACAGCCACAGAGTCCCAAGGGAGATGGGTTGGGAGGATCATTAGTAGAACATGGTGAGTTATTTTTTCTGCTTTTTTCCCCCTTTTTCTTTTTTCTCTTTTTTCTTTTTTTTTCTTCTTTTTTTTTGCTTAACTCTTTCTTCTCCTTTTTTCTTTTTTTTTATTTTCTTTTTAAAAAAAATGTTTTGATGTTTTATCTTTTTTCCCTTTCAATTGTTTTTTTAAACCTTATGGAGAAGACATTGCAATTTGGTAGCAGACAAACAGGCCTATGGGCAACAGAAGGGACAGATAGAGACGCTCTGGAAGCAAAACATAGATTTTATTTTTTTGTCCCCTTTCCATTAAAAATTGCTGAACTGGAGGTGGCTTGGAAACGATATACAGTAGCTATGGGATAGTCGCCTACATCCTCTACAGGGACAGTGTGCATTGGCATAAACCCCAGCACATAGGGATTCAGAGGCTATAGGCTTTACCCCTATAAGGTGACACAAGCATCCTTCCCCCCCCGGGTCTGGTATAACCTGGGGGCTGGAAACTCCATCAGCTTTCAAAACGAGCTCAGAGGAACGGTTTAAGGAAAGGGAGGGGGCAGAAGCAGCGGAGTGGTCAATTTGGCACTCACTTTGTCGCAAGTAGCATGTTTTTCCTGGAGTGGAGGTCGCTGGGGTCCGTGTGCTGCCTGTTCAGGTACTCAGAAACAGCTTTGGCTGGGAACTCCGTTTCGCAGATATACCCAAAATCCCGAGCTAAATGAACGGCCTCACCTGGAGGGGATGAGAGGAGGCATTAACACCTTCGGGCACCTTCGGCCCCGGACTGGGCTGGCCTCGACCGCCCACCGCTCCCTATGGGCAGTGTTTAGAAACCCCCTGGCGTCTCCTTGCCCCTCAGGGACAGGCTCCAAGGATCGGTTTTCCCTCCTCATTTTGGGGGGCAGGAGTAAATCGCTGGGCCAGTTTGGCAGTTGGTGAGGCTTGGTTTTGCTACACCACACTTGGGATGGGCCGTGCCCCTGCAGCTGATTGTGCAGAACGCTGGGGAATGTACACATACGTACACACACACATATAGCATACATACATACACACACGCACTCCTTCAAATGAACTGGTATTTAAAAAACAAAAAAAAAAGCTGAGGGGGGGAACTTAAAAAGAAAAAAGGATCCAAACTTCCCTTACAGCAGAGAAACTATCCCTGTTTCAATACACTGTCCAAAATTTTACAGATGTGGACATAAATTTACTATTAATGTCAGCTATTTGTGGGACATTACATATATATGTATATACACTTGTTTATACACACACAGAGAGCTCTTGCTTCATTATCACTATTATGGCCAAGTTTGTGAAGTGATGGAGTTAACAACATTTTGTCCGATTGAAATTATTAATCTGATTTCTTAACTGACCCGCATGCATCAAGACCTCCTCTCTCCCATTAGCAACTAATGGCAACCTTTACTAGGAAAAAAAAAATTATATTATTTTAATTTTGATTGTCACTTTTCCTGCCTGCCTGGTTTCGGGTTTCTCGCCTCCAGAGGTTCGTGTCAGCCAACTCCTACTGATGTACTTCACGCCACAAGAAGACAGAATCTGAAGAAAGGAGGAAAATAGGATGGGGAGGGAGGGGGGAATAAAAAAGAAACCCTCAGACTCTAGGGGGATTCCGCCAGATTATGGCTCAGCCCCTCTAGAAAAAAGCATTAAACCCTTTAAAGCGTCGCCTGAGGGACCAGTGGGAAGATCTCCAACACGCAAACCAGCTATCTCTAATAACTCCAGGACCACATTATTTTTAACGATCGGGAGTTGCTTTCCAACGTCATCTTCTGCTTTCCAAGGCTTCTCGCTAATCACCAAAGCGCTTAATGAAGGCGAGGGCACCCGGGAGAGCCCCGGGGGAGGCCGCGCCGCTTTCACCCTGCGCCTGGCATGTTACCCTGGGGTGATTTCAGCCGGGGCTGGCCGGAGCGGTTCTGCTTTAGGCGATACGATAGCAACGATGTTAAAGCCTGCCTGGGGGGACGGGGAGGGGATAAGAAGAGAAAAAAAATTCTCCAGCAGGTGCAGACTTTTCCAGAAAAAACAGGGAGCTCTCTCAAGGTAAATGTTGATTTGAAAGGAAATAAGGGGAGAAGAGAGTGATGTGCACCTTCCTGCACACTTGACAGATTTTAGCATCACATCACAACCACACATAACATCAAACCACTTTCGGGGAGGTGGTTATTTTGCCATGAGCAGGGTGCCGCGGTTGTCAAACATGCAGCTGGGGGGTATGGGGGAAAGCCGCACTAAACTTTGTGTCCCACCTGAAGTGCTTCACATCTCCTGTAGCGGGACCCTATAACCGTAACCTACGACGTGCTTTGCACACTCGGTGTAACCTCTGTGTGGGTACCAGGAAGAGCTCGTTTTTCTCAGTCCCCGTCTTTTTGAGAGTTTGCCTTCAGCTCCGCATGTGGTAAGGTCTTATCACTCACATAACTCAATCAAAAGAGCTGAAAAGTTAATATCTAGCCTAAATGTTTATGCATGCTTATATGCAGAAGAGATAAGTGGATTATTTATACGCCTCTCGGTGTGTATGTGTAATGTAGATACATATAATTCATAATTGCATCCATACTATTCCGGTGATGTCTTTTGGAGAAGATCCAATTTCTCTTAGTATAAACACACACATATCCTATACATATTAGTGCCTCTAAATTTTACTTTTCGATACAGGAACAACAAATCAAAGAAACATGCTGAACAACAAAATGACTTGAAATGAGGTGAAACTTCAGCCTCCCTTTCCCTCTCTCCTGCCTCTCTTTGTTCGGTTCCAGCCTGCCCTCTGTGACTTAAATTGCTCTGGCTTCTTAAAAAAAAAAGAAAAATAAAATTTGAAAAATGTATTATTTTTCCTCAGTGAGCGTCCTGTAGTGGCCATAAATAAGCTCAAGAAGAGCGAATTAGCGGGACCGTGGTGTAGGGGAGCGCAGGCTGGAAATTAATAGCAATGAGGAATGGGACTGCCCTGCAGAGTGACACACTCATATATACACAGAGATACACACATAGACAAACACTCACACCGCCCCTCATTCTTGCCATCCAGAGGGATCAGTAACCCTCCAGCCAGTGACTTCATTTTTGGGGATGTACATCCTCACCCGCCCCGAATTTCACCTCTGCAAGGTTTTCCCACCTGATCCCGAAAAGTTCTAGTCTCTTTTTTTTTTCTTTCTTTTTCCCAGTTGGTAAAATGTCAGACAGGAGTTCAGGGGTGTGAAGGGAACTGCGACGCCCGGCTTACCTTCCACCAGGGAGGTGAGTAAAGTGACATTTGCAGCCTTACGCCTGCCGGCTGGTAAATTCAAACCGATTTTTTCTAGCCTTTCTCGCAAAGATCTCCCCCCGTTTTTCGATTTGGCTCTAGAATGGCAAAGAAATTAACATAATGATTAATCCCCGCAGTGTTTCTGGAAGAAACGTTTCATCTGTGCAGTCGGTGGAGCCTGGGAGGGTTTTTCCCCCGAATTTAGGTGTGTTGATTTCTGCTCGGGTTTGCTGAAATTTGCTTAATTTCTCCCAAGGGTGAGAGTGGGGATGAACCCACTTTTCTCCTTATTTTATCCAGGGAAATCAAATCATGTCAGATAGCAATAATTAATGGACAGGGTTCTGATCTAGAGATTAAATGGGCTCCTACTGCATAACACCAACTTGTATTAGGATGGAGGGAGGAAACGGGCAGGAGGAGAATTAAAACCTCGATTATTCCAGGAAAGAGCCAGAATGGGAAGAATATGTGTGCCTGTGGATAACTAGAAAAGGAGGAAAATATTTATTAAACCATTTCGTGAGTGTGTTTTTGTGCGGAGAGGTGATGCTGAGAGGAAGAGCGCACCTGAGGGCAGGGTGCGTTACAGAGAGGGAACTGAGTGCCTGAAGGAAGATTTGAATATCTGTCGGAGGTTACTGATAAGGACAATAAAAGGATGAGTGAGCTATAGGGGAGGAAATACAGAGCTATTGTTCGGACGCCGATACATATGTAAACCCCCCAGGTTTGAAATCTTGCTACCTGCGAAATCAGGGAGAGTTTTGACACCTAAGATCAGAGTCTATCCCATATATCCCTTAGTGTTTACTTAAACTTTGTTTAAGAATTAGCAGTCACACTTAGTAAAAAGAGAGCAGAAACGGCAGAGAAGCCAGTCTGGCTTTCCACTATTTTATATCAAAGTAAACAGGGTTAGGTGACAGAACTGCAAGAGAGCAGCTTTCTGTATTTCATCTGCTTTGAACCAAAAGCTTGTCTAAAATTTAGATCCAAGATAGGAACTGAAGTCAGCAGCAACCAATGATTATAGCTTGGGCCATCTCCAGAAAACCACTGAAGTTCAATAATGATGTTTCTTTACCTTGATAATTATATTTTCTACAGTGCATCTCTCAGATGGCCTCCCTGCTCCATTTGTAGTTGTACAGAATGAGCAGGCAGGTTAGCATCTGTAAGTAACAATTCTCTGCTGCTCTCACTGGCAAGGATCACAGCTGAACATTGATTACAGACATTCACATGGAGCAGTGTCTATTTTAGGAGACCTTAATTCTCACGTGTATTTTTGGGTGACTGACTGCATGTAGCAGGACTTTCCCTCTCGTCTCCAGACACGGAGCTGGAGCCCCTGACATAATAACAGAGTTTTTTTTTTACATTAAAAAAACCACGACCAACAAAACAAACCCAAACATGCAAAAAAAAAACCAAAACAAGCAAAAACCCCAAACCAAACAACAACTTCATTTTAAAATGCCTTACAGTCAACGTTGCCCAATTGCTGCTACAGAAGTTGGAAAGATATTCCCCCCTCTAAGATTAGCAACTTTTAAACGCAATCTGAAATTTATCCAGGGCCAAATTAATTGAATTTTGTTTCTGTCTCAAAGCCATGCATTCCAGTCTGGATTATACTCTCAGCTCTTCATTGTCTTCAATGAACTGGTATTTCATAACATATAATGACTTCTTCTCTGTTCTGACTGGAGATAGAGTCTTAGCTCATCTTTCTTACAGACAATCCATGCTGACAATTTATAGTCTTTCAGTCACTGTCAAGAAGATAAAGGCCTTTCTGCTGCTAGTCTTTACAGTTGATGACCTCAGAGCTTAATTTCCTGGTGCTGGTACCTAAATGTACCATCTCTTACTTGACATGATGGAATGGCAACCAGGTCTCCAAGTTATTCCTTGCTCCTCGTTTTCCTCAGTACCAACAACATCAGCTATTCTGAGGTACTTAGCAAAATCCACCATTAGCAGGTGATTTGCACAAATGTTAAACAGCAAAGGCCTCAAGACCAACAGTAAGCAATTCCTGTAGCAACCTTCTCTAGATGAAGCACTAAGTTTCTGACTTTCAAAGCTATCTGTTGATGGTTTTTGTTCAGTCAGGTACTTACCTACCTTACAGGTTGACTATTAATCCCCTGTCAATTTCAGTAATGTCCTATGTGGGATCATGTTAATTGCCTTATCAGGGAACCTCAGGGATTTATCTAGGAAATCCCTAGAAAGACATTAATCAAGTCCTGAAATACAGCAAGTTCATCTTGCAACATCTAACTTCAATACAGCCTTCATGGCATTTTCTTTTGTCCATTTGCTAAGAGAAAAGTAGTAGGAGAAAAAGAACAGGTAGGAAGTGTGTCTATGCACAAGAGTGAAAAAAATTATTGTCTCAGTTCCTTCATTTGGAGATGCTTTGACAGAAAATATACAAGGTCAAATCTTTCTCTGGTCTCCACGTATTCATCTCAATGACTGAATACAGCGTCTTTTCACCTCACCCTGAATGTTACACACAAATCCTATGGCAATAAGATCAATACATATTTGCAACAATCTTTACCATCAATCAAATATCTCTGGTGCATGCATGGATGCCCACACATGGGCATGTCCATGCACTCGACCCAGCCTCTTACCTTCTAAGGACTCCTCCTAGGAGGGATGCATTCAGACACTCTGGAGGAGAAAGGCGTCTTTGAACTTCTCCCACAGTTACTTTATACTTTGAAGTTGAACTAAGCAAAGACAAGCGGCCAGGTACAGAGCAAAACACCTCGCCGGTATTGACTGAAATTCCACCCAGGAAGCCATCTTTATTCATCATCAAAGAAGTAACTGATTTTGGAGGAACCGGAACTGGAGAAAGAAAAGGGGAAGAGGGGAGAGAGAAAAATCATCACAACACGGAGGGGTACAGGGTAACCACAGTCTCTCTGACATGCACAGAACAGCAAAATGAAAGGGAATTTTGAATCTCTGGCTACTTCCAGCAACCTAAAGGGTGCTGCTCCCCCAACCTCTAGGAAACTGCTCCATGAATGATGGATGGAGAGAAGGGTGGTGCAGTACAGCCTCTATGCGGGGTTTGATCATTGGGAAATAAAATACATATTGGCAAGCACCTGGCAACTTTCGGGTTTGAGCCTGTGTCTCACCCAGAGCCCCCCGATGCCTTTTGTACAACGGACAGCGCCTTTCTGGAGGGGAAAAAAAAGGAAAATTTACTTTTTTTTGCTAATGTTTCCATTACTGTTAAGCTGAGCCAGGAATAAAATCACTAGATGAAGGGAGTTGCTTTCTTAAACAAGTATCAAGGCTGGAGGATACAGCAACCAGAAGACAGCTCTGTTATTGCTTTGTGGTTTTATTAAGTCTGGTTTATGAAATAAAATGAGTCTTTTCCTTCAGAAAAATGAACACCAGAAAAAAAAATCTGGTCTAACCATGGCGTTTGCCACCTTGATCTTATTGTGCTGTCCGTGAAGTAATGGGAACTCTCCCTCCCCTAAATAAAGCTGGTCTAATTATTGTAACATATATTTAAAGGAAATTATGAGGGAAGGGAAGGAAAGTCAAAACAGAACAATAAAGCAAAACTAAATAAAATAAAAACATGTTATTTTGTCCAGGATAAAACGAAATATTTCTTTCTCTGAGAAACTACTCTTATTTTAAGAGTAACCAAGGGGATTATAATGAACAAATTCCTATAATAGCAACCAGACACACTCAGAAATAAATAAAAAAAAGCGTAAACTCAAAATGAGAGCAATTCCCCTGTGACATGAATTTTGTTTACAAATGAACTTAAATAGCTCCCTCATAATTGCATGTAACTGTTATGATTTACAGCAGGTGCTCTAATCAATCACCCAATAGCTTTAATTTATAGGGAGCCTCGCTGCATTTTCCCAGTTGTTTCATTTCTGCAAGTAATTGATAACAAACCGTACTTAAGGTATGTTTTATGCAGGAGTTAATAAGAGCTGACAGCTGCTACTGCTGCTTCCTCTCGAAATCATGGCAAACACGCCTCTCCTTATAGAAAATATACTCCTAAATTGGAGGTTTGCTGGTGGCAGAGTCCGGGCATGTATCAGAGGAGAAGAATAATTGATTACACACCCTCGTCGAGCAGATCTTGCTTCCCAGTCTCCCATTTCCACTCAATCAATTGCAAAACCAATTCGGCAAATAATAGGGTTCTATTATGCACATATGCCAGCTATTTAGGTAGTTATAATACATGTCAGTTAAGTCATAAAAACCCTGTTTATTTGCAACATATCTGGAGAATCAAACCATTAGCGTTGAGGGGATATTTAAGTCGTCTGGAGCTGCTAAACAATAAGATCGGGTATCCTAATATATTACCAAGTGCTAACTACTGGGCAATTGCCAATTTTATAACCTCAGAGTATGGGATAGACACAACCGTGTTTCACTGTTTTTATTACAGATCATTTCCTACTGCCAGACCAGACCCCCACAATAAAAGCTCTATAACAGCTAAAAACCAAAAAGGCATGTCGATTTTAGATATACATATTGCTTCATATGCCTTGTATATAGGCTCCAGTATAAACAAATTATTTTGAGTGGCTTTACTTCAGGGAATCGGAAAGTGAAATGGATTCCTATTTCTTTAGTTAGGCACTTAATGCAGCTCATAAAGGCAGTTTCAAATAGTTTGAGAATGGCACAGAAACAGTTATAAAAGACTTGGAGGCCCACTCCTGCTTTCGTCACTATTAATAGGATTTTTTTTTTGCCATTGATTCTATAGGAAAAGACTCATTTGGAGTATCAGAGATAATACTGGCAGATTAATATACACATATATACACACACATACACGTATATGTGTGTGTGTGTATAGATATAGAGATATATATATATCTATCTTCCCCCTACTATACATAGATATATCTCTTATTTCACACACAATGTTCTGCAACATCATTCGAGTAAAGCATCAAGAAAAAGTTAAAAAAATAAAAAAGCGTTACATTAAAGCAGTGCCACCAGACAGATTTTCATGACTGGCACTTTTTTTTTTCTCCTTCGGACAAATACACAGGCTCAGTGGTTCCAGTACACCTTCACAGTGGCTATATTTAGTGACCAGTTTATCAGGTCACTGTCCAGTGAACTGAGAAATTAAACAAGAGGCAGCAATTCCACCAACATCTGATCTTAGTCCAAACTCACTAAAGAGAGAGGGACCCGTGCAATACCCAAATGTTTCTCCCCCCCGCTCGCTTTGGCCTTTTGGAGCACTCATTACATTAGTTAACCTTTGAAATATGGATTTTCACGTGCTCGGTGGAGGTTTTTTTTTGTTTGTTTGGTGGGTCTTTTTTTTTTTCCTTTCAATTGCTTTTGGAAAGCAGACTGGCTCCCTTCCCAGCTCTGCTGAGAGCTCCTCAGCTTTTCTGCCTACCGCTGCCTCCCCAAAAAAGGACTGTATGAACATCCTCATCAAAGTCTAATAATTCTAAACCAATTTTAGAGGCTTACCAGGCGGTGTAAGCATATCTATTGCGATTTCATAGCTTCAGAGAGATGTATTCTATCTAGACTCTATATCTTCTGTAAATTACCTAATGCTGCCTCAAAAAAAGTGTTTGCCACGGCATGAATTATCTCTATCTATATCATATCTATATGTTTATCATGGCTATAGCTTTTTTCAGATCCAGCCCAGGCATTACCAGAGATAACATAATGTAGAAGTTTTAGTGAGTGAAGGGATATACACGGCCGTGTGTGCAGCTGCATGTGTCAAATCCCTGCGTGTATGTAAATAAACTGCAATGTAGAGTGTCTTTTTAGTCAATGTCAACTTCCCCAGTTGGTTAGGGATTGCCATAACTCCTAAAATAATAGAGAATAACACACACGGATAAACGCAACATCTCCACCACTTCTGCTTTAACTTCAGCACTTCTAATTCTTGTTATCCCCAACAGAAACTATCTTATTTTCTTTCACCTCCAAACTCTATTTACTCTGTGTAAGCATTCACAAACACATAATTTCACCTTACAAAATATCTGCCCTCTCTCTTTCTTTGTCTATCCCTCTCTTCTTTTTTTTTTCTCTTCTTTCTCCTTTTCTGTTTCTCTCTTTCTCTCTCTCTCTTTCTTTCTCTCTCTCTCCTTCCCTTTTTATTTTCTCCTGTGGTTATTTCCAGCCCCTTTGTCACTTCTCCCCTTTCCATTTCTCTTCAGCTTATCAATAAACCGGGAGAGCAACAGTAGCCGCTTGATTTGTTAGTAATTATGAGCATACTGTTCCTGCAAACGGGATCTCTAGATGAGTGAGATCGCTTTAAAACGACAGCAGGAAATGGTGGGGAAATGGAGCATGGCGAAACTCAGCGTGAAGCTTTCAGTTCTTTACATGTTTACAATTTTCTGTGCATACATTAAGTCTAAGGGTTTGGATTTTTTTTTTTCGTGGTGGTGATGCTCTCTGTTGGGTTGCTCTCCACAAACGCGTGAAAAGGCGCTCAAACGCACATGGTCAAGAGGAGATGGAAATAAAAGAGCATTTCAGCAACACGAAAACCAAATAGAACTATGTCCTGAAAACAGCTGAATAACTAGGCGCTAAGCTATGGATATCGTTACAATAACCCTAGCGATTAACACGACAGTCGGTCAGTCAAACAATGAATCAGAAGAAATATTTCCTATATTTCTTACTAACATACCTCGTGGTCAAACTTATTACTAATCAGCTATCAAACTGCCTTCAAATCTTTTTATCTGCCTACTCGGCCTGAAATGAGGAAAAAGTTCTTTGTCCTTTATACCTGCAGGACTTTGTTGTAACTGGTGATTTGGTCTGACTTGGCCAAAACTAGAAAGTCCGGGGACAACGTCTGACCAATTGCCACTGAAAGACCCGGTTCTTATTTTAATTTTAATGAACAAATAGCGAAAGTGTGTGTGCGTGTCCCCTGCCCCTCTCGTCTCCTCCCCTCCCCCCTCCTCTCCTCCACCGCGGTCCCTTTCCCCTCAAAACCAGGCATTAATTTCAAAGTGAAACGTATTCCCTCGGAATTGTTTTGCATTCAATTAAAGGGGATCATAAGGTTCAGTGGGTAATCCAGGAAAAAGCACGAAACCGAGCGGCAGCGGAGCAACATCTCCCATTCCCAGATCTATCACCTGAAAAGCTGAGGCCAGAGTGCTTTTCAGTTAATCATTTATCCAGCTCCTTCAAGAAAGGGTAGGGAAA
>NW_010179293.1:19153-26808 GCF_000695765.1 Mesitornis unicolor
GCTGTATTATTAAAAGTTAAGAAAAAATTAAGACAGCTTCTTTCATATGCTTCTTTAAAATCATGGGAACAACAGAACATGTTTGCAGGGAGACAGTGAATGAATGTGGTGGGGTTAAAATGGCTTTTCTTGCTAAATCAGGTGCGGGTGTGCTGGCGATTGCCAGAAACAGCTGAAAGTAAATAAACACATCGGGATAATTTTAAGGTCACTGACTGTGCCCCAGAGTCACAAAAAATTAACTCGGGACTCGGGCCACGCAAGGTTGTGCGAGTCGACAACTTCTGTGGCCATAGACTATGCCAAGCAAATTTCCGATGAGCAGCTGACACAGAGACACGATTTATTCCTGACACAGGGTAAACCTTCCCTTCATTTCAGCAGAAACCGAGGTAAAAGCCTCAAAACGTGCAGCCGGTAAGCTCTCACAGCCGAGTTAAATCTGGTATTAATGCTCTTGGTGATTATTATCATCTTGATGATTTATCTGCCTCCCTCCCTCCCACTTGCACCTCCCAAATCTTAATGACACTGGGAGTTAACGATGATTTTTTAATGTCTCGTTGGATTTTTAGACTGTTAATGTACCGCATCCTTCTCATTATTAGTTTATTGATTGTTCATTGACCAGCCCCCTTCAAATCGTATTAACCACCCTCTGCCACTTTAGATTAGAAGAGTTTTAAAAGCACCTTGCGTTATTTCAACACCACTGCCACCACAGTAGAGTTCAGGCTTGGTAGCTTAATGCTCGCTCTAATGGGGCAGCTAAGAGACGAGGGGCCACGGTCCCTGCCTATTGCATTAATAGCTCAAAGGGGGCTAATACAGAAAATTAGCCTTAAACGAGCTCTGGAGATCTCCAAATGAAAGAGCCATTTATCACGCTGGCTACCTTCACTCCACTCGTTTGCTCTCTCTACTGGGAACAACTCATTTCCTCTTAACTAAATTACTTCAGAAATGTCAAGTAAGCTCAGATAGCAAACATAACAAGAGGCTTTGTATATGGAATCTATTGTGCAGGATCGATACGCGAGATAAATCAATAGCCGCGTATGAATCCCTATGTAATTTCCTTAATATTTTTGGCAATCCCTTTGCATAGATAGATATTTCCCTCTGCAGGCCTCCAAGACCATAAGGAAACATACACTTACAGGCTGGATGATACAATTAAGTTTAGAGTTGAGATCCACATCGTACTTTTTCCACTATGTTGTAATTAAAGCATTTTAGGCACTAAACTACGTTTTGATGAGACAGACCCCTTCCAATTCTGATCTAGCAAATATGGATCACGAGGAGTGCTCCACTGCACAAAAATCGGTCAATACATGTCTGTCTTTACCATCCGTCTGTAATAACGACTTACAGAGTTTAAACAACTTATCCTTACTTCAAAGTACATCCTCACAGCTACGAACTACAGAAAACAAAGTGAAATGGATACAGAGTCCTCTCTGTGTTGCTCCTTCTCTCGTCCTGATTAAATATTGTCTGCCACAACTGTGACCTCCTATTAATTACCCGTTTCTCCGCCTCCGCACTCAGGAAAGTCGCTGTGAAAAAAGAAACGAAGCTCACAATATTCCTTTATGTTAGGACGTTTCACAGAGCTCAGCATTACTTCCAAGGAGGGAAATAATGCCTTTAAAAACAGTGACTTTAAAATGTGACTTTAAAAGTGACTTTACAACAGCTGCAGACAAATCTCAGGATCTTTTTTGGTAACCTAATTTCCAAAGTGTGTATACATGCTCTGCATCAAAGAATCTCTTCTGATGGCTGCAAATAGACACATATAATCCCACCTATATGGGACTGAGCCTCTTTATGCGGCAGCTGCTCGACCTGGGACCGTTGCAATAGCCTTATGCATTAAGCACACCTAAATCTATACCTAACACATACCATTATTAACATGTATTATTCACATTTTAGTGCTACTCACTATCTAACTGTATCACTCATCAAGCACCTTAAATGTCTGCTGTCCTCTGAAGGAAGTAGAGACACAGACGGGGAGTGGAGATGTAAAAAAAAAAGGGATATTTTGGGCTGAGTGATCAATAGAGTAATGTTCGGGGAAAAAAAACCCAACGGATCGCGAAAGGAAAACGCAAGCACGAAGCAACGTTAGAAAGAAGTCTCTCGACCACAAATCAAGCACCAATTAATCAAATATACCCAAGAGGAAACCTCGTGTATGAGGTGTCAAGCGGGGGAGGGGAGGGGAGTGAGGGAAAAAAAAAAAAACACAGAGAAAAATAAACCTAGAAGCCATCAGGTTACAGACCCTAAACACAAAACCTACTAAACATTCAAAATGAACTAAAAGAGGAGAATAAAACATTTTTTCTTTCTTTGTTTTTTTTTCTTTTTTTTTTTTTTGGTAAGAAAAAGTAATTTTCTGTTTTTCAAAACCACCTTCGATTTTTCAGCCTGCGGTCACAAATGATGCTGCCAAAAAATGGTCTCCAGGTTTTGATCTGTCCTCCCTCAAATAACTAAACCTTGATGGTGTGTATGCGTGTGTGTGTGTGGAGAGAGGCTGTACATGAAGATTTAAATTAAAACACAATAAACACACGGGAGGACCTCATGCTGTCTTGAACACATTTTAAATAAACACCCTCCCTGTCATTTTGCTTTATTTTGTAGGAGATCATCTCTATTAACGTATTTGTGTGCATTTGACTAATACTAAGGTCCTGGTGGTAAGTGCTGCTGCTAGTAAGCATAAGGGACAGCATTTCTAAGCCTCATCTCTGGTACTTAAAATTGAATCTAGAAATAGAAACTCCTTAGATAATTAAAGATAGCTTTCCCTGCATTTGCAGTGTGGGATCTGTTTAATGTCTATCAGCAGAACACAACACTAATCGCCAAGCATCTCCGAGTGACTGTCAGAGAAATGTAAAAAAATTAAGCAGCTGCAATACGCCCGAAATGAGTTATTGTAATTACATTTAATTAGTTTAATTAGTTAATTATTTTGCTTACAGCTGTACAAGAGACTGCAAACATTTGTTAATATCACATTCCCTGTAACAGTATGGGGTGATTCCGCAGTTACACTAAATCATGTGTGCATATGTAGAAAGATTTAAAAAATGGGCAGGGGGAAGGGAGGGTTCTTGGAGGAAGAGGGGAAGGAGGCCGGGGCTGTCTTTCCACAGACATTTGTTTCTATCCCCTTCACGTTTGAGTCGTCTGGGAAATGTGTTTAAACCCCAAAGGGCATCAACCCCTTTCCCCCATTAAAAGCCAAGGGGTCCCCATAGAGGACTATAGTGGGGGCGGGGAACTACATTTTGGGCGTGGGGTGCTCCGTTTGAGAGCATTTGCGTAATTAAACCCTTTAAAGGACGGGTGAAGGGGGGATAGCAACTCTTCTTTTCCCATCTCTCTCCTTTTCCTATCTGCTGACCCAATCAACTCTTCCTCTCGCCATGTGCGCCTGCTTCCCGGAGAAATTAATTGTTCCAAAGTAAAAATACATCAGGAAGATATTGCTACACAGTAAAAGTTTGTCTAGCTTGTTGGAATAATCCATACCTTTTTTAATGACAGACTGGTCCAATAAGTTCATACCGCTGTTATTGGCATCTTCAACTGACTGTGGATATAAAAACATCACTATTCAAATTGACTGGATATTAAAGAATCGCGTACATAAATCATGTCATTCCAAACTGGAGTTTCTGTTATTTCCATTTATATTAATTCACTAGGGGAGGAGGGTTTTTTTTTACTATTATTATTGTTATTATTATTCCCCCAAATCGTCAAGGAAATGAAATTCTTTCAAATTATACAGTCTTCTAATAAAAAAAGAGGTGTGAAGCATATGGGGTGCAATACTGATTTTGTTATCTTATAAAACATAGATATCACATAGACTCCTTTGCATTCGATAAAGCTTTATATTTCCTCCTTTGCAAAATCTGGCAATTTGGCAACATCTGCAAGATCTACTGCATGACATAAATGAACACGATTAAGGACAACTTAACTTCTCCCTCCCCTTTCCTCCCCCTTCCTCCCCCGTCCCCCCCTTTTTTTTGGTGTGTTTTGTTTGTTTGTCTAACCCTGCTACATCTTAATAATTCAAGGACCATTTACTTTTTATATATAATAGTTTACATTATGGACTTTTAATTAAAGCCTGAGTGCAGTGCAACGCCCACGTCGTATAGGGTACAAGCAGAAAGAGATTTACAGCTCCCGAGGTTGCTTCCATGTCCTGAAATAGTGGGGACGGGAGGGAGGGAGCGCGCAGGAATATACATTATCAAAAGTATGAACTATTACATTGATTGCCTCGAAAATCTCCCCCGGTGTCACTTTCAAAGCCTCCCCCCTACCCCCCTTTTTTTTTTCTCTCTTTATTTTCCTTTTTCTTTTTCCTCCTAGCCCGCTTAGGAGCACACCTGTTATTAAGGCATTAACTTCTGCAGCAGGGAAGAGAACAAAGACGGGCACAAAGGACAGAGCAAATGTTGGGTTTCGTTTCTCAACACGAAAGTGGGTTATACAAAAAAAAAAGAGGAAGAAACAAACAAAAATTTCCTGCGGTAGGCCAGGCAATATCATCTCCCAAAGAGGAGAGGGGTCATAAGAGCAATTTATTGCAGAATTACGACAGGTTCCTTTTTAGGGTAAATACTGGGTTTCAGAGAAATAGAGGACCTGTGGGTTCCTTGGGCTTATTTGATTTTTCTCATTACTACTCAGGGTTTGAGTTTTTCCGGGTTGTTGCCTATTTGGGGAATTGTCCCATTTTTCCTCCGATAAGGAAAACACCTTTACAGCAAAGCAATGATTTTCTTTTCTATTATTTTAACTTTATCTTTGCTACACCGAGAGGCTGAGCTTATCCGGCTCCAGCCCTTATCTCCTGCTCTCTCTGCACAGCGGAGCCATTCAAGATGGAATATGATTTAGGAGAAAATTACAGCTCCCAAAAATGTGACGGAGCAATGTTTTCTTGAAACCTTGCCTTTCATTTTCCTTGAATCTCCTCTCAAACGAGCACACACACACACACGCACACACAGAGAGGGATCCCTTCTGTTGTGTGGTTGTGCATGGCTGTGTCTCTCTCCCATAATCAATAGGCTACATACCTAAAGGGCACAAAATAAAATTACAAAGTTTCCCCTCCTTTCCCTGAGCAGCTCGAAGAGGGATGATGAGCAAACCCTGCAGCTTGCTGGAGGTGCACCTCGATAGCACAGAATTGGAGGTAAATATGAAACGCCATCTTTCCTTTTCTTTTTTTTTTTTAAATATTCTCCTCCCTATCTCACCTTATCTCTGGAGCCGATGGTTGTGCCCACGCTTTATGGGCGTGCGTGCCCTCCGCTCGCTCCATCAGCGACGTGGGGTAGTTGTTGTAGTTAATGAGAAGACTCCTGTCTGATTTTCTATCTAATTACGCCCTCCTGCTGGGTTTTTGTACAGGATATTCGCTCAGCATGCTGGCAGTTAATAGTCACAGAGAGGATCGTAAAGATTTAATTAGGACTGCATGCGGAAACGTGGAAAAACAACTCAGACTTTTAATTACTAGACTTCTTTAGTTAAAAGTGATACCAGGGGTTACTTTATAAGAGACTTGGATGTTTTGGTGCAACTGAACTTTCCGTGTCTCTGGCTGGCACATAGAGGGGCCGGTGGTGTGAGGGAGGAGGAGGAGGAGGAGGAGTGGTGGAGGTGTGTGTGCAGGGAGGGGAAAGGTGATGACTTTCCAGATATACTCAGAAAACCTACAGAGGAAGATTCCCTTCCCTCCCCTCCAATAATCAGCTAGCACGGAGATTCCGGTGTCCCGTATATATCCACCTCATTCAACACCCATGGATATGTCTGAGGAAAAAAAACCCTGCAGATTGATCTTTTTGTTGAATCTGGGCTTTCCCTTGTGTATTTTCTCTATCATATCTCTTACTAGTAAACCCCTACTTTTGTTTAGACGGTGTGGGGAGAAAAAAACAAACCCTAAGGTTACAATGCTTTTTTTTTCTTCCAGAGTCCTCATTAGATGATGCAAATTTGTTTTCAGTAAGTAGGTCTCGGCTTCGCTGTTCCCTGTCTGAGCTGTAAATCGTAGATTGAAAATTCCTCTCCAAAGAGGCAGCAATAGCGATACAAAACCTCCTGTTTACAATAACAGAGCGCTATCGTGTTACAATCACTTAATTCTACCCCCGGACAACGGCTCACACATGGCCTGGATTTGGTGTTTATAAAATAACCACTGTTTCTTGCTGTCACGCACCCCCTTTCTCAGCCCAACCCTTTCTCAGGGCACGTATTGGATCAGACACGCATAAGGTAAAGCAAAGAAATAGGTCTTTATCCAATTATGCACCTAGAAATCAGTTTATCTGTTTGGACAAAAAAAAAAACAACCAACAAATCCAAAACCCAAGACAACCCCTATTTGGGATCCTTCCTGCAAATTCTCTTTAGTGTTCATGGTTAAAAAGTACATGCCACCAAAATAGATATCCCTGTAGCTAAAAAGGATTCATTTTATCTAGAATAAATTCATATAAAAAATCAAGGTGGAAAACTGCCCGACTTCATCTGTCACTGGTGGGAGGACAAGAATAGAAAGCGCTGAACCGTAAGAGCGAGGACTGGGCTGCTTTCCCTCCTGTGCTAAGTTGTAGTTGGGTGCTTCTTCCTTCACGTGTTTCTCCTTGGGATCCCCTCTTCTGCCTCTTCCCCCAGCCTGGGACCAAACGTTTGGAAAGAAAAAGCCCGTTTAATTTCCCGTGGCCTCAGCACTCCAGTACAAGAACCTCGGCTCTGCTGGCCCAGAGCCTCGTCCGCTCCATCTCAGCCCAGCCCCAGCCGAGGGGGTCGTAGAGGCCGTGGGCGCAGCGCTGGGCGCGAAGGCGTCGGGGAAGGGAGGGGGTGCACTTTCCGAGGGTGCTGTGCCCTGCCCGCGGAAGGGATGCTTTATTGGATAAGGGAGGGAGAGCTGTTTTATTTAAGCTGAGCAGGACTTTTCTTTCCTTCTTTCTTTCCTTCCTCTTATTTCATTTTTCTTTCTCTCTTTCTTTCTCCTCCCTTTATCCCTCTATTTTTCCCTTCCTTTTCCTTATTCCTCTCTTCTTTCTCTCTTTCTCTGCCTTTTCTTTTCTCTCTTCTTTCTTTCTCCCTTTTATATTTTACTCCTCTCTCTTTTTTTTATATCTTTCCCCTTCCCTCTCTCTTTCTCACAGGAGAACAAGAGCAAACAATTACTGGCTTTTCTTTGGGGAAAGTGTAAATATCAAAGCACAAACAGTAATTACCGCCTATCGCTTGCGGAGAGAGAGGGAGAGGGATCCCCCTTCTGCACTCACAGAGGTAAAACTCTCCTTGACCTGCAAACCACTTAATCGGAGCCAGAAATGCGAGAGGAGCCCTGAACACCATGGCCGTTGGGGTCCAGGGCTGTCCCCAGGTCTCAAGCCCAGCTTGGAAACCGCAGAAACCAGCGACCCTACGGCCATTCAGCTGGAGAGCAGGAGCAAACCCAACTAGAAAAAAACCCCACTCTTTCTAATTGTAAAGCAACTCACCCCAGCAAAGCTCAAAGACTTGTACCAAAACAAGCCTGAAGCCAATGCAACGAAGTCCCCCCACTACTTCCC
>NW_010179294.1:0-264 GCF_000695765.1 Mesitornis unicolor
CCTACAATGGGAGTTTGGGCCCATAAAATGGTATTTTGGCCATTAATTTAGAGTTGGGGCTCTAAAAATAGGAGTTTTGGCCATAAAAGGAGAGTTTGGGTCCTACAATCACAGAATCACAGAATCACAGAATCACAGAATCACAGAATCGCTCGGTTGGAAAAGACCTCCGAGATCATCGCGTCCAATCGCTCCTGTCTACCCCCTAAACCATATCCCTAAGTACCTCGTCTACCCGCTCTTTAAATACATCCAGGGATGCTG
>NW_010179295.1:0-6874 GCF_000695765.1 Mesitornis unicolor
CCCTTGAGGCACTCCACTAGTTACAGGCCTCAGTTACTACTACTCCTCAGTAGTAGGAGCGGAAGTATGTAAAGACTGTTCTGTACTCCTGAGGACCCTGACCCAATGAAATTACTCCATAAAGGAATATTAGAAAAATAGCAATTGAAGTATTATACAGTATAAGTCACACGTATAGTCAACTCTACTGGAAGAAAAAAAAAAAAACACACACTGATTTTTTTTTAAGACCTCAGAATAAATTATTTTGAAAATAATTTGGCCAGGCTAATCACACACAGAATCACACACAGAATCGCTCAGTTGGAAAAGACCTCTGAGATAATCATGTCCAACTGTTCCTGTCTACCCACTAAACCATATTCTTAAGTACATCATCTACCCGCTTTTTAAATACATCCAGGGATGGTGACTCCACCACCTCCCTGGGCAGCCTGTTCTAGCTTCTGATGACCCTCTCAGTAAATAACTTCTTCCTTATCTCTAACCTGAACCTTCCTTGGCACAGCTTGGTGCCGTTTCCCCTTGTTCTATCCTCCATCACCTGGGAGAAGAGACCAGCACCCACCTCTCTACAACCTCCCTTTAGGTAGCTGTAGGTGGTGATGAGGTCTCCCCTCAGACTTCTCTTCTCCAGAATCTAATGATTCAGGCAAGCCTCTGTTAAAATATTTTTCTGCTTTTCCTGAGCTTTTCCTGTACTTAAAGATATAGTTAGTTCTACAAATGGTGAAAAGTATTTATTTTGTTAACACTTGCAACTCTGTTTTAGGGTTGCATAGCATGATTTATTAAGCAACGAGAGTCACTTTAATGTATTTTCCTGTATATTTTGAAGTATGAATGTTAAGAAAATGGAGTGTTTTAGAACAAACTACTGCAAGCTCATATTCTAAACATTAGTCTTCAGGGTGAAACTCACAAAAAACATTTATTTCCACTTATAAAACTTATTTTTGAAAAAGCATATCATTAGATTTAAAAAATCCCAACAAAATAAAAATGCCAACGCAGATGGAGACCAGCATTGCCTAGACCCTAAGCAGTCTTCCTGGGCAGTCATTCTCTCCTTCTTTATCTCCACAGGCCATTAAAGAGCATGTTGGGTCACAGAGTGACTTTGCTTGTCAGCATCATATATCAGCACAGATAGCCTTGATCATGCTAATAACATTTATATATTAAGATCTATGTAATTGACATTTCTTGCATTCCTAGAAAAATGTAAGCAGCATAAAGTTGTCTAAACAGGACTGACCTGACAGAAATGCCTACAAATCTACAGCACATTCAGTACATCCAGGATAAGCATAATCTAAAGAGTGTACTTTGCACCGATGATTGGTGCAGTACAACTCTTGCAGCATACACAGTGTAAGTCAGACACATCCATGGCTTTTTCCACACCAGTAGGTGTAGAACAAGAATGGCTAACTGCACACATGGAATTTGTCTTTCAAGAACTGGCATATGGGTATAAAATACACCTTTAAGTAGAGGAGCTTTATGAAACCTGTGAACCATTTATGCGTGCCTCAGTTAAGCCACCACCAGAACATTGCTTAAAATAGATTTAAAAACAAGTACCAGTGGTCTGTTGTACTTTATGCATTACGATTGCCTGAAAAGAGATGTGACTCTACATGGTGCTTTAAATGCAGAAGGTCTAAAAGTACTCTTTTTTTGAACAAATTCATATAACGTAAGGACATTCACCGAATTTGCTTCAATATACTTCTTTCCTCTGAGAAAACACAGTGCAGTTTTGGAGACATGACATTTTACATGAGCATTCAAAAAATGCTGGTATCACTTAGATAAGAACATTCAAAAACAATGATACCTATTTTTCAAAACGAGGCAACAAAAAAGTAATGAAGAAAAAACTGAACTAAAACTTTTTTCTTCTCTGTTCTTGATATTCAACTTTAATCTGAGTATACATTTTTATGCTGCCAATGGCTTAGGGATGTGAACAGCCATAAATTAATCTTATAAAAAGAAAAGTAATGTAGCAAAATCTCACAGTTGTATAGCATTTATTCTAAGCAAATTCTGCATTGATTCACTCTCCTGAGCAACTGCTATTTGGGTCAACATTATTGCTTTCATAGTTCGCAGTCTTTATCTCCCAGGAGAAAGCCAATTTTTCTTTACTCCAATTCTCTTAGGCAGAGCCCCAAGAGTTTGTATCCCTGACCTTAGTATTTGCATTCTACACCATGTCCAAAGTTGAGACACAGTGTCTCCCTCCCTAGAGCATTTTCATTACAGAGGTGGAATATATATGCGATCCCTGTAAATCAAGCCTGTTTGACTTTTCGTTCTTTCTGTAGCAAAGGAAGCATTGCACAAAACACAGCACATTGCAAAGCAAAGAATAAAGAAGATGATAGGATAAAAAAATAGATAAATAATATTCAAAAGATCCAAAAGTCAATATATTGTGTTTCATTCCTTTTTCTTTCTGACAGTAGCACTGGCCCCAGAGTCTAGTAAGGAGCAGTTCAATAATAACGATCTAAGGCTGGGCTTCAATAGAGACTCAACAGATGACAGCTTTTCTGTTCAAATTGACAAGAGGACAAAGAAAGGCTTGAATAATTATTGTAAATGATTGGATATGTTCTGATTGTCTGACCTGTTACATTGACTTGCTTTGACCAAATTTTTCAAAATGAGATATTAAAGCTGAATCTGTTCTTCACATTTTTTCTATTACCTGGCTAGCTCTTCTTCTGCGGCATAGTCTGCAGAATATACCCGTGAGATGATAGTTGCCAAAGGAGAGAGCTCATTTCACTTGGGTGGCTAGGACTCTATAGAAATTACTTTTAAATTCTACTACACAGGTGTAGCCATCAAAAAAACCAGGGATGGGGTAAGAAAGTGACTTTACCAAAGGTAACAGCTATTCACTAATTGATTTATTCCTACCTTAAATAAAAAAAAAGTTAATTTCATTTTAACTAATTTTTCCTAGAATAATTTCCCATTTAAATAGAGGTTGAACACACCTGAACATTCAGAGGCAACCTATGAGATTAATGCTATTTACAATATAATCTGCACTCATTCTTTTATAGGGACATAATATGGTAAAATGAATGACTTCAATGTAGCTTCTTTTAGCTTAGGTGCTGCTTTTCCTGCATCAGCAATCCTTGAGTATCAGTGGCACAATAAACCTTTCTTTAGCCACCATTCACCACACTTAAGTGACAAAAATAGCAGGCACCAAATAATTTCTGGTTGCTAAAGTTCATATCGCTCTCTTAATATGAGAAGGAAAGATCACTATTTTAGGCTGCCCAAGGTGTGTGAATGTATAGTTAAATGCTGATTCTGTTTTGAAAGAGTATTTGCTACAGTTAACTGGTAAACACTTGCTACACTGTACCTTGGGAAACGGAGATTTTTTTCAGTGATGAATAACAAATATTTTCTGTAAGACTCAGGCTTCTCTCTTCTTGTATTCAGCCAAAATTCTCCCAGAGTATGTTTACTGTGTATGGGAAGGCTGACTGATGGAGGAGTGCATATTGTAAAGTTTGTTTGATAGCTTGTCTTCTGAACAACAGACAACACTTAAAGGAAAGACAATATGATGGATTCACTGCATTCTGGTCCCAATTTAACACTGCTCCATAGCACATATTGTATAGAATTGAAATACTCTCCAATACTTAATTATAAAAAATCTTTTCTCTTCTTAGAATATTACTTATGTTTAAGGCCAATACTAGCTCTTAAAATACACAAGGTTTTGAAGAAGAAATTGTATACATGGAAGTAGAACACATGTTTAATAAGATGATAAAATTTTAAATTACCTTAATTATTCCTCACATTTAAAATACTGTTCTGTGGAGAGGTATCACCTGTTTCTTACCAGACAGTACCCTGTGACACATACTAGAGTTGCTGAAAAAAGTATTTTCCAAAACTTTTAGGAGTAGTATTTGCTTAGACTATAACCTTAGTTAAATATTTATACATTAATCATTAGTTTTATGTAAGAAAGTATCCCATATATGCATGTGTGCACATGCATGTCCTTATGCAGGTGATAAATAATAGAAGGCTCCTCTTTATAATAAATTATAGATGAGATGTATAATATATGAACTAAAGTTAACAGGAAAAATCATTCATACACAAGAAGCTAGGGGATGGAATTCAGTGAAGTTCCACTACCTGCCCAAGAGAGGTGGTGAAAAATTAAGATTTTTGTTCAGAAGAATAGACCTGAAGATTTCATAACTGTGCAACTTTCTCTGCTCTGTTTATGGAAACTTTTTCTATCAAAGCAACAGGAAAAAATATATTAAAAAAAATATCACTACACTGAAATAATGTTGACAATTCGGCAGGATTCAGGGAAGAGTTGCAAGAATGATTCAAAAGCTAGAAGCCCAGTTTTATAGTGGTAGATTCAAAAGCCAAAGACCTTAGATTATGAAAAAGGAGCTTATAAAGAGACATGACTGAAGGATGAGACAGAAGACATTTAAATTAGCAGGTCAAGACATAACAGCATACCCTATCAGAAAGTCAAAACTAAACTGATTGAGAATAGATAGAAGATGGAAAATTTAAGCAAAAGGATATTCACAAAAAATACCACAGTGCATGCAGAAATTGTGAAGTGGGTATAGGAACTCTGCAGTAAATTCCAGGCAGAAACATGGAAGGTCAAAACAGTTTCAAAGTTTGTTCAGTAAAAGAGCAGAACATTTTTCTTTCCTATGAGAATTTGCAGATGTGTAGGAATTAAACACTTTGCTGTAATAGAATTAGAGTGACCTACTGCGGCCCCATCATCTCCCCCTGAGCAGCCCGGCCTCTTTACTCATGTGCCTTGAAGGCACATGGGGAGCACAGCATTACTAGGGGCTTCCTTCAGAGGTGTCTGCTTCTGCATGTGAAGCCAGCTAATAAATTGGAGATACTTGTCTTTGTTTTTTTATTTGAATTAATCAAAATTTTGTAATGGAATTACCTCTCTGCATGCTGCTGAACACATCTGTCCCCTTCTGTGCTAAAAAGCCTCTGAGTAGACGCGAGCAATTGTTTCTCTAACTGTATCTGTTTCTCTAACTTCATCATTACTTCTGGGTTCCTGATCTGATCAAATGTATTGCATTCACACCAGAATACCAGAAGAACCCTTGCTAACATAGAGGCAGGGGCTTGAAAGCAGCAGCACCTTTCAAGAAATTAACAGAACAAATAACAAGAAATTAACAGAACAAATAACAAAAAATGAACACAGTGGCAAATTTGCTCGCACAAAACAAGAACTGGTCTCAGCAGTTGCTGATAGTCTAATCCAAGCATAGTGTGAACCAACCATCAATTTCTTCTGAAACTTGGGGGGTTGGGAGTGAAAAATGTATTTTAATTTTAAACCAAGATCTTGTTAGTCTTTCCTCTAATTTCCATAATTTCTGGTTTCAGTCTGGATTAGGACTTAATCTATGATAGAAAATAAGTAGAGGTACTTATTATTTCCTACTAGTCATTCTTTCAGAATTATAAAAGCATAAATTTCTCATCTTTTCTCTTTTCTGTTTTCATTTTAACATAAAAGCCATATTTTTCTATTGTTTTAATGTTGATCGACTTCAAATTATTGTGGAGAAGTAATCACAGATGTCTCTTAAAGAATGTGTGAAAAAACCCCACAATAAAGAACATTTTGTGCTTAATTTCTTTTCTCAAATAGCATCCTTGAGTTTTTCTGTGAATATTAATTCCTAGCATTGGCCCTGGATATGGGAATGATTTATTTTGAAACTATGAAATGATTCATTTATTTTTGGTCCTTGTTATTGTGTAATAGACCTGACAATGAAAACAGTCTGGAATACTTTCCAGCCGAGGATTTTTCTGTGCTCACAGAGATCAAAATTAGACTGAAATTAAGAACTGAACATGTGGGCATTCAATTGCACTCTTTGGGCTTGAAGTAATTTCTGTTGAATCTAGGGAAGTAGGGAAAAGGATCAGTTCTCATTAACAGTTCCAGGTATGCACATTGCAATCTTGTGCCCATAGTATCTGCATTATAAAAATGTCTAAGTCCCAAAAGGGAAGCATAAATGTGCTACTATCTTTCTCAGATTTTCTTAAAAAGGCTGACAGGAGAATATACCACATGAACTCATTCTCCTCCACCTTGTCTGTATTCCTTTCCCTCGGTTTTAAAAGCAGCGTTATTTTTCTGTTCAATTTGAGGAGGACAAGAGCATTATTCAGGGAAACAAAGGCAAAGCTAAAAGTGGAGCAGGTAACTAACTATACACTGACCATTTTTTAAAATGAAATAGAAGTCCAACAATTTAAAAAGCTGGAGAAAGAGAGGAATATGGATGCATTGATGGATGACAGAAAAATCATGAGTTACCAGTGAGAAATAGCTATGACAAAAGCCTTGATTAAACAGGTGAAGAGTTTTGGTAGACACAGGGAAGCAGTAGTACCATTGAATAAGGTGCAGACAATAGTTCATTTAGGATATCATCTGTAATCCAAGTTGATTTTGTTCAAAAAGGACATCTAAAATAAGAATAAAAAATCAGCTATGTAAATACTTATGGAAAAAGAGAATCTTTCCTTTTAAAAGGGATTTTAAAAAGCTGCTTTATTTATGCTTAAAGGTAGTAATATATGTGTCAATATAAACATTAGTGTAATTAACTAAATAAATACATTTGGGTGTATATACAAGAATTCCTCAATTTAAAGAGCTTTAATGGAATGAGGTTTAATGGCTTTGAATTATCCATGAATAAAACTTAGTCTAGACATTTGGAGAAGATTAGAAGAAGATTTGGAGAAGATGGATAGCGTCCCAAACAGAGCTGTAGGG
>NW_010179295.1:6886-16884 GCF_000695765.1 Mesitornis unicolor
TAGGGAAATCTACTTGTTTCAAGATAGAGCCTGAGACAAGCAGTGAAGTGACTGTATGACATGATCTGGGAGTTTGGAAAGCTTGCAAAGTAAAGCTTTGGGCACTAAATTAAAGAGGAAAAAAAGGTATTTGGTAATGTTTCTCAGCATGTATCATATCATATTTTGCTGATTCTATGATTCAGATTTTCTCATCATTAGAGCGTAGTGTTCAGGAAGACTTCTTCCCCCAGAGACTTCTTTTATGTGTCTATCATCTGCTGAGCACAGAGCAGGTTGCTTCCCTTTGCAGCAGTGATGGGATACTGGGTAAAAACCCAAGCCTTTCTCAGTGGAAAGGCTTAGGAAAACCTAGTGTTTAGCTGGCATCTGTTTTTTTGCATGCTCTGGATTAAAGGCAGTTTCATAATTTGGGAACAATAAAGAATGATGATACCAACTAGACCGGCAAAGTCCTTTGAACTTTTTACTTTTCTCTGCACCACTTGGAAGTTTTTGAGAGCTACTTGCCACTGGAGGCTTGTAT
Source organism: Mesitornis unicolor (assembly GCF_000695765.1). Lineage (NCBI taxonomy): Eukaryota > Metazoa > Chordata > Aves > Mesitornithiformes > Mesitornithidae > Mesitornis > Mesitornis unicolor. The sequence continues at coordinate 7,413 of NW_010179295.1, forward strand.
GATAACACTTTTTCATCCCTCCTATTCATTGTGTCATATTGTCTTGGGCTGCTTGGGGGTTTCTTGGTAATTTTAGATTCTGTATGCCAAAAGTTTTAAGATCATTTGACAGAGTGCTTTTCGGTTTGTATTTCTTGGGGGAGATTAAGAACAGATATTCTGTTAACTCTTCAGTACTATGTATTTATGTTCACGGAACTGAACTTGATGACCGAGGTAATTCTTTTTGATAAATACTAATGGAAGCCACAGTGAGTTTTTGGTTTTATGTCCCCATTTCAACTGAGATTCAGACCATGGAAGGCTTCACAGTTGAGAATAAAGCAAAAGATCAATTTTCTTTTTCTTGTGTGTTTTGTTCTGGTTTGGGTTTTGTTTTCTTTTTTCCCTTTTCAGTACTGTGCAAGGTATTACAAGGACAAAACCCTTTTAGAACTTAGCTAAGGAGCTTCACTTTCTAACATAAAAACTGAAAGTCCAATTTGACATAGCTCTTGCATTTATTTGCTCTAAGTTAACAGTGATGCACTCAGAAAACAGAAAATTAAACCTTCTGGTACTTCTTGCAAATAAGTAAAGATCTTCATGTGAAGATAATACTGTAAGGTGTATGTGCAAGAAGGATTATAATTAATATCTCTATTCATGCAGTATGCCATGCTTTTCAAAACTACAGGGTTTGTCAAGCCACCGAATGAGCCTGTACACAGTGAAAACCTTTGTTTTCTTTTCCAATTTGCAGCTTGGATACTGTGGCTATTTTTGCCACAGTGTCACTGAAAATAATAGCCACCAGAATATTTCTGCTGGAAATATTTCACCATTCTTAAGGCAGCTGTCTTAATTTATGGACATTTTTAAGGAGCAATTTGAATAAATTGCAAGTTAAGCATATGTAAAGGAGATTAAGGTGCAGGATTGTTTTTTAAGAAAAGTAGCAAATAGACAAATATAACAATTTGCCCTTCAAACTTTTTAAAAACAGAAACTTAGAGTGCAATATTACTATTTTTATAGCTAACATCAAGGGTAGCAACAAAACCACCAATAAGCTAACATAAATTTCCCAACTTTGAAGGTCTAAGTCACACAGAATGAATATACACTGATGTGATGGGTTTACAGTCATAAGGAACAATGAAGAAATGTCAACAATGAAAGCAAAGAATTTACTATTTATTTTGTATCCCAGGGTGGAAGGAAAATTTTGGGCTAGTAAGAAAGGAGTTAAATACCCAGGAGGCAATAATAACATGGTGTAATATAGTGTAGATCTTTGGGGTGCAGATCTTAAGTTGTAAGAACAACTTAGAATAATTGAAGATCTGTCTTTAGGGTGACAGGATAATTTGGTGAATGGTTATTTATACAAGTTCAGTCAGCGAGAAAACTCTAAGGGTTCTTTCTCTGGTTTTCATCAAAGTTCTCTCTGCATGAAACATCTTACCAGAAAACAGTACCCAAACCACAGACTGAAGTCAATGGCCACAATACTGAAGTCGACGGTCATAAAAACTTGCTCATGACCATAAGACCCTATGCTTTGGGCTATTAAGAAATAAAATTAATTGGAAAAAAAACCACAGCATATATTTTTTTTAATCAGTTTTACCACAAGAGAAAGTTAGAACATATTTATCTATTCACAAACCTTCTATTCACACCTGTTGATCAGTTATAACTAATGCCACTGCATCTCTTCACCAACGTGTAAATATGAACCTCAGGAAATATGAATACATCAAAACAGAGGCTTGTTCTTCAGTTTTTCTTGGAGTTGCAGAGACACAGAGCATGTGTAAAAATAGACTCTGCAACCTCATGTTTATCCAGCCAAATGAATAACAAGAAGTGTTGGCCTGGGTGATTCTGAAGTTTCCTGAAGTATTCTTATACAACACTCATTTTTATCTTGCACCCAAAAAATATTCACAACCAATTCCCTGAAATCTACAGTGGACCCTCCCTATTTAGCTTTTGAAAAAAAGGCAATCTATTGTGGGTTTTTAACTCTGAAAGAAGACACACTTCCACTCTTAGAATCAGCAAAACAAAGCTGTAAATCATGCAAAATGGATGACCACAAAAAGATTTAAATTCTATGAGGTGCTAGTCAAAATTAGTATGTAATATCCCAGCAGTCGATCATCTAAATAAGTTGGGGACAATAACAGCTCGCAAAGTTAAGTCATCTGCTACTGATTTTTAAAGAAAGAAAATGAGCTCAACAGTTCATAGGTGAGTAATCTACCTCATTCAAAGGCAATGCTCCAATTTGTTAATCATTGCTACTTGGAAAATACTTTGCCTTTTATACATCAGAAATAAAAATGTTATTACATATTGTATATAATGCTATAGCTCCTTTATGCTAAGGGGCATTACATTACTGTTGCCAAAACCATTCCCTATAGATAATATAGTACCCGCAAGTCTCTCAAATGTTGCTCTTGGCAACAGGGAGGTTAAAACTAAGACTGTGAGAGCAAAGCATCACAAAAAGTAATCATAATGCGTACAATTAATTTGATCTCCTGTGTAGCATTATGACTTCTATAAATCTCGGTTTCACTACTACTAGTCATCTTGAAGTGGAGGCATTCAAAGATCATTAATATTCTACATAGTCTTGATGTTGGATCTTCTGGAAAAGTCACTGACCTAGTTTGGTTTGGAATTGGAGCTACTCCAGTAAGTTTTGATCAGAAAGTAACTGAATAGAAAAAGACAAAAAAACGCTTCTCAGATCTCTTAAGAGAGGATGTCGATCTTATTTTTAAGGGGCTATGGCCACCCATGAGGTCTATTGCTTGCCCCTAAAGGAGAAGGACATGAAAAATCTTGCAAACTTTGTTCCTACAGACAGGAAGCAGAACTGGAGTCTGATCCTCAACTCCATTTTGCTGGGTAACACTGCTTTGACTGTTCACAAATTAGAATTTAGCTGGCTTTAAGACTTATCACAATGTAACTATAAAGAGAAAATGGAACCTAGAAGAATTCATAAGCAACAATCAAATATCAAGCAAAAATTGCAATTATTCCTTGTCTATATCAAGTTCATTCCTTAAATCTGATTGGGGATTTTTTGTTGTTTTTCTTATGGATTCTGTGATGATCTTGACTGAGTATGCCATTCTGTGCTCTATTTTGATTTTTTTTTAATATTCTTTGAACTTAGTTAGAGAAGGAAAAGAATATTGGCAGCTACAAAGCGATTGACTGTCTAGCCTGATTATTTGCTAAGCATTATTAAAAGCTCCCTGAAATCACTCCAGTGCATTGCCCTTTACAAGCCATCAGCCATCAATTCAGACCGTCAAATGCGATTACCAGCACTCTTCCTAAAGCTACTTCCAAGCCATTAGTCTGATCGAAAAGCTGTGTCTCTTTTTTTCCCAAGTGCATGTAAATCTACCATGCCAGTACTTCCGTGTTTGCGTGGTGATTCATTACACTTCTGTATAGCATTTATGGTTTTAAATCTCCAAGATAAGGCAGAATATGTTAACTTTTCAGAAATCATCCTTATTTAAATAAGCTTTTCAAAGATATGCTCACATGTGCGTCTCTTCTCTATGCACATCTATCCAACACGTATTTCAAATGTACTTCTGCTAGTATGTGCAAAAGAGATTTACTGGCAGTTGCCTGGAAAAGTACAGTTAGACTGAGATCGAACTATGTTACCAGTATCTACCAAACATCCTGCTTTTATGGAGTATATTGTGACTGCTTTTGCAATTCTGTCTGACCAAGCATGGATGAGATGAATCCCAAACAATGTTTGTCCAGAGCCATATGAAATATTTTGTGGAGAAGTTGTAAACACTTAATATTTACCAAATATTGATTCTGGGAAATCAAACTCATCACATGTATGATTTTCTGCTCAGAATTATAATTGAACCTAGATGTTGATTCTCCTTCCAGACCAGCCTTCACTGCAAGAACACACAAAATTACAAACACAAACAGCTCCCACAGGCATATCGACTGGTATTGAACTGAGATAGTCAGGACTGGCCACCAAACATAAAATGTGTTTCCTGGTTTCTTAGTTATCGAGGTAGTTACTCACTGGAACAACCTCATCAGGGGCATGGTAAAGGCCTTGTTACTCAAGGTTTTCAAGATGCTGTTGGATAGGGTGCTAGATAATCTCAACTAGGCTCCCTTTCCCATAAAAGGTTGAACCAGATGATCTTTTGAGGTCCCTTCCAACCTGTGATATTCTATAAAGCAGTGTCTACCTGCTGAAATTTCTCAACACAAGCCATTTTGAGTCTGCTGAGAAAAAAGAAAAAAAAAGAACAGAGAAGGACAGGATTTCTTTGCATGGTCCTCCCTGATCAAGAGCAGTAATAAAATACCACAACTATACTCCTTCTTCTCATAGTCCCTCACAAATAAAATGGCCATTATCAGCACAGCTTCGGGGCAGATCAGGGCACTCTATCCTTCAAAAAGCATGTTTCATTTAATCACACAATTATATATATTTCAGATGCATACACGTTTATCAGCTTGTTAGAGCTTGTATTTCATTCTTATCCTGGATCAAACATGATCAATGAGCAATCCTGCTGTACTCATGGTTCAGACTCAGAAAGGTGATCCTTGGGATACCTTGAGCTGTGTGCTGCTGTCTAGATAGTGCTATACGAATACATGAGTTTGAAGAGTGGAGTATTACAACTACTATGGAAATTGTTCAAGCTCATTGCTTCTAAAGTCATGGAGGTATGGATTTAGGTGCCTAACTTAGCTACCCAGGCTTGTGAATGCTACTGCATGACTCTCCAGCATGCACTGAGACCCATTCACAAAGTGGAGAAGGGTGAGGGAGAAGCTGAGCAACCCCCACCTGCTTAGTTTCTTCTTAAGTGTAGGAAACAGAACATTCCATGAATATTCTTATAGAAATTAATCTCTGACCCCTGTTACCATCTCCTATTGTACAATTGAGCAAATGACCATTTTTTTCCTTTATTTGTGTGTGCAATGTCTTTCATGTGGTTTTTTATTCTATAATTGGAATATCATATGCCAAGAATATTTATCTTCACCTGATTGAGAAGCCAGAACAAATCCTCAGAAAATCAAGAGGTCCTGTAGCAACAACAGCAGAAGATATCATTATAAATGCAAGACAGCAAGATAGACAGGTAACTAGAAGATGCACCATTACCTGCAAATAATTTATAAGAAATCATTTATTTATCCAATTTCACTGTTTTTTCTGCTCACAATGCATTAGCAAGATTCCGTAGTCCTAGAACTGACTCTTCACGTGAAATTATTCATGATTTTTCTCCTTTAAAGATAAAAAGGTTTCTCTTCTCTTTTCTTTTTCAAACAAGATTTTTACCAGGCTTGAAGATGATGTGGAATTAGATTTAAAGTAGACAACTTTATTTGTGTTTAGAGTGCTGAAAACTTATCTAGATCTTAATTTTGTGGCATAATGATTCTTAACTGTATTTCTTAAGGATACTTTTCCAAGCTATGCACTTTAGTAATCCTGTGTAAGTATTTAAAATTTATTCCACTCTGATTTTAAAGAAATCAAGTAAGTAGCATATTTCACTAAGTCATGATAAAACCTATTTACATGGTCTTCTATGTGGAAACACGGGGACCCTAAGGAATCCCTAAGGATAAGAGAAGAACTTTTCCGCTGCTGTGCAGTGGTGTGAAAGTTGTTACGTTTTGGTACAGAGTTCAAATGTCTTAACCAAATGTAAGACTTCAGACTTCAATAGACGATCTTGAGAAAGTCAGGAGAAATATAGGAAACAGACTGTTCAATGCTGTGAAATTGAAGATAATTCTGGACATGTACACAATGAAATTTAGATATTTAGAGACCTTCACAAGTGAAAAATTAGGGATCTTGCACAGGTAATGTAACTATAAAAACAATCAATCACAGCAGCTTTCATTAGCTCTACCTTCATTTTAGTCACCAAAAGGGAATCGGGATAGCAAAGGTTTTATGGGGGTGAAAGGGATTATTTTTCTATATTTTTCTAAGACCTTGACAAAAATGCAACTTTCTGGTTTGAAATACACACATAAAAGTTGCGTGTTTCATATTTAAGGGACATCAAAGGTATATTTCAAAGCTGGGTCTGAAACATCAATCAACTTAACAATTTCAGGACTAGTGTTCCCACAGTCCATCTGCCTAGTCCATTGCATATAAAAGTATTACCTATATTCTATGATATCTGGACTCCCATTCCCTTTTTAATAGTAGCTGTGTAATTTTGCTGAGCCTGGAGATGAAGTTTTGCTGAATGATTAAGGATTTTAAATTAGACTCAGCGTATATGAACACAGTAGGTGGTTGGCTTGTGTACAAGAGCTGAATTGCATGCTGGCCAAAGCACAGAAATAGAATACTCTGGACTACATGCATGCCAGTTTAGGCAAATATATATTAATATGTGTGTGTATACATATATATTTATATGTATGTGTATATATATATATATACACATAATAGAGTCCTGAGGTCTTTTCTGCTGTAGCTAAGCTCCTTGTTTTCTCCAGTGTGAGTTCTACCACAGAGAGGACTTTGGGATTCACTCATTTGAAATTAAGTCATTCACTGTATTAGAAGATACCCTAAAGATGGTTGCTTTATTAGGCTATTTATACCGACTGTGTAAAGCTGCAGAGCTTGCTTTCTCACATAACACATTTTTTGCATACTTTTAGATTCATACTATATTTCCATGATGAAAAGAAGTCCTCTAAGCATGTACAAGGCTACACAAGACTACATCTATTTAAATGTAACACTGTACATAGCATTCCCTGTAATCTCATTCATAATTCTAGCTGACATAACTAGTGTTCCTAGGTTGATGTATTTCTGATTAATGAGGCATTAGTTCTATATCAGGTAGCAATTTCAGAATAGTCTGTTTCCAATGAGTTATGGATGTGACTTGATTATTACCATTTGACCTACTCTTGTGTTGAGATGATTTGTGGCTGCATTTTCCCAGAGGACCAACCAAATGTCATTGCCTTGAAATGCCACTGTTATGTTCCAGTAATTAAATGAAGATAAAAGAATTGCATGGTAGGCATGGAATCTGTACATGGTATTCATCAATCTGAAATATTTGTACACTTACTTATAAGAGTATTTCCTTAACATGAATGAAAATGGAGTACATAAAAATTCTGCAAGTGTTGACCTAATACAAAACACAGGTGCTTCTATCTTCCAGACCTTTGAAAACATTGAGTTCTCTCCCTTGTCCCATTTACACCAGTCTAATGGCATTTAAAGAACAATGCAATCATCAGGCACTGTCAACGTGGATTCACAAAGGGAAAGTCCTGTTTAACTAATTTGATATCCTTCTATGATAAGATCACCTACCTAGTGGATGTAGTTTTTATGGATTTTAATAGAACTTTTGATACCGTACCTCACAGTATCCAAGTTGCCCAACTGTGGGAAGACTGGGTTCACGGCGTGCTGGGTGAAGACCTGGCTGGAGGGCAGAAATCAAAGGACTGTAGTGAATGGGGCTTCACTTGGCTGGTGACCGGTTTCCAAAGGTGTACCTCAGAGTACAATTCTAGGGCCAGTTCCATTCAATATATTTATCAATGATTTGGATGCAAGAGTTGAATGCACCATTAGAAAGTTTGCTGATGATACCTAACTGGGAGACTGTTGACTCTCTTGAGGGACAAAGAGGCCTTGTAGAAAGATTTAGATATATCGGAGCATCAGGCTATGATTAATGGGATGAAATGTAACAAGTCAAAATGCCAGATTCTGCATCTAGGACGGAGTAATGCTGGGCACAAGTATAAACTGGGAGAAGAGTGGTTAGAGAGCAGCCCTGCAGAAAGCAGGCTCAATAGGAGTCAACAGTGTGCCCTGGTAGCCAAGAGGACAAACTGCATCCTGGGGTGCATCAAACACAGCATAACCAGTCAGTCAAAATAAGTGTATCCAGCACTAGTGTGGCCTCACCTTGAGTACTGTGTGCAGTTCTGGGCCCCACAATTCAAGAAGGATGTGAAGGTCCTTGAAAGTGTCCAGAGAAGGGCAAAAAATTTGGTGCAAAGGCTGGAAGGAATGCCCTGTGAGGAGTGGCTAAGGACTTTGGACTTCTTTAGTTTGGAGAAAAGGAGGCTGAGAGGCAACCTCATTGCTCTCTACAGATTCCTGAGGAGGGGAAGTGAAGGGAGGTGCTGATCTCTTCTCCCTAGTATCCAGTGATAGGATGTGTGGGAATGGTTCAAAGCTGCACCAGGGGAGGTTTAAATTGGACATTAGGAAGCATTTCTTTAACAAGAGGGTAGTCAAACACGGCAATAGGCTTCCTAGAGCCTTTTTTTTTTTTTTATAAAGCCAATGGAATAGCATTGTGAAAAATAATAGTTGCACATACTTTTTCATATGACGTCTGTAAAAGAGAAGTAATTCGTTTAAAAACAATGGCAGAAATGAAGGATGTCTTTATTTAAAATTCTCTTTGCCCTGTGACTTGCAGTGTAACTTGTCATACTTTGTTCAGACTCATCTTTTTCAAAACAATATGAGAACTTGATTGCTAACTTGGATGATTCTTAACTTCCCTTTTGCCCCAGTTTGTTTACTCCACAACAAAAGACCATCCTTTTCTAAAGGCTTCTTCCATTCACCGCTTCGTTTATTCTGAAGCAGAACTGCATCAAACTAAAATCTGCCATCTCAACTTCAGGAAAAATCAGAAAGTGAACCTGCAAGCTAGAATTGCATCAAACACTACCAGGCAGATCAGGAAAACCATAATGTCAGTTCAAATTCAAAGTCCACAGGGACAGAGCACATCTTTTCCAACCTGTGTGTGGCAAGGGGGTTCTGATCTGTGAGTGAAGCTTCTTGATGACCTACACATCACTGTCTTCATTGCATAGGACTTCCTAGTCCTTTGCAGACTAGGAAGAGCTCTGTGTATTTAGGAGCTGGTAGAGGAAAATCATACACATGACACCAGTCTGCAGGTTAATGGCAGAGAGCATCTTGCAGTCTCTAGATTTCCAGTCTAAATTTCTCCTCCTTAGGTGATTTTCTGTACTTATTTCACTGCACTCGTATAGTATTTTTGTTAAACCTGAAACATCAAGTAGTGTAATAAGAAGCTAACTGTAGCATGTGGTCTCCAATAAGTGCAGTTAGCCTAACCTAAAGTTAGCCTACTTTCCACAAACATGTAGACAAGTACTTTTTCTTTTTGTAGCAAGGACCGTGCAGTTTCTCATGCATTTAATGGTTTTACTTCATGTGCTCTGAAGGTCTAGCTCTAATTTTTTCATATATATTAAAATACAGGAACGAGATGCAGCCTCCTACCCATCACCTACACTGTCCATGACCTAAGCAAAATGTCACTGCTTTCGGATGGGGAGCATGCCCTGAGGGCAGCCAAGCACACCACCAAAAGTAGGGAAA